>NC_068296.1:30129173-30252528 GCF_025860055.1 Xyrauchen texanus | reverse complement strand
CTCTCACTCACTCTCTCACTCACTCACTCACTCACTCTCTCACTATCTCTTTCAGTGACTACTCACTCACTATCTCTTTCAGTCACTCATCATTCACTCACTCACTATCTCTTTCAGTCACTACTCACTTACTCACTATCTCTTTCAGTGACTACTCACTCACTCTCTCACTCACTCACTCTCTCACTATCTCTTTCAGTCACTCATCACTCACTCACTCACTATCTCTTTCAGTCACTACTCACTCACTCATATCTCTTTCAGTGACTACTCACTCACTCTCTCACTCACTCACTCTCTCACTATCTCTTTCAGTCACTCATCACTCACTCACTTACTATCTCTTTCAGTGACTACTCACTCTCTCACTCACTCACTCTCTCACTATCTCTTTCAGTCACTCATCACTCACTCACTTACTCACTCACTATCTCTTTCAGTGACTACTCACTCACTCTCTCACTCACTCACTCTCTCACTATTTCTTTCAGTCACTCATCACTCACTCACTTACTCACTCACTCACTATCTCTTTCAGTCACTCATCACTCACTCACTCACTATCTCTTTCAGTAACTACTCACTCTCTCACTCACTCACTCTCTCACTATCTCTTTCAGTCACTCATCACTCACTCACTTACTCACTCACTATCTCTTTCAGTGACTACTCACTCACTCTCTCACTCACTCACTCTCTCACTATCTCTTTCAGCCACTCATCACTCACTCACTCACTATCTCTTTCAGTGACTACTCACTCGCTCTCACTCACTCGCTCTCTCACTCACTCACTCACTCACTATCTCTGTCAGTCACTCATCACTCACTCACTCACTTACTATCTCTTTCAGTCACTCATCACTCACTCACTCACTCACTCTCTCACTATCTCTTTCAGTCACTCATCACTCACTCACTTACTCACTCTCTCACTATCTCTTTCAGTCACTACTCACTTACTCACTATCTCTTTCAGTGACTACTCACTCACTCTCTCACTCACTCACTCTCTCACTATCTCTTTCAGCCACTCATCACTCACTCACTCACTATCTCTTTCAGTGACTACTCACTCGCTCTCACTCACTCGCTCTCTCACTCACTCACTCACTCACTATCTCTGTCAGTCACTCATCACTCACTCACTCACTTACTATCTCTTTCAGTCACTCATCACTCACTCACTCACTCACTCTCTCACTATCTCTTTCAGTCACTCATCACTCACTCACTTACTCACTCTCTCACTATCTCTTTCAGTCACTACTCACTTACTCACTATCTCTTTCAGTGACTACTCACTCGCACTCACTCACTCGCTCTCTCACTCACTCACTCACTATCTCTTTCAGTCACTCATCACTCACTCACTCACTTACTATCTCTTTCAGTCACTACTCACTCACTCACTCACTCACTCACTCTCTCACTATCTCTTTCAGTCACTCATCACTCACTCACTCACTCACTCACTCACTATCTCTTTCAGTGACTACTCACTCACTCTCTCACTCACTCACTCTCTCACTATCTCTTTCAGTCACTCATCACTCACTCACTTACTCACTCACTCACTATCTCTTTCAGTGACTACTCACTCACTCTCTCACTCACTCACTCTCTCACTATCTCTTTCAGTCACTCATCACTCACTCACTTACTCACTCTCTCACTATCTCTTTCAGTGACTACTCACTCACTCACTCACTCTCTCACTATCTCTTTCAGTCACTCATCACTCACTCACTCACTCTCTCACTATCTCTTTCAGTCACTCATCACTCACTCACTCACTATCTCTTTCAGTCACTCATCACTCACTCACTCACTCTCTCACTATCTCTTTCAGTGACTACTCACTCACTCTCTCACTCACTCACTCTCTCACTATCTCTTTCAGTCACTCATCACTCACTCACTCACTCACTCACTATCTGTTTCAGTGACTACTCACTCACTCTCTCACTCACTCACTCTCTCACTATCTCTTTCAGTCACTCATCACTCACTCACTTACTCTCTCACTATCTCTTTCAGTGACTACTCACTCACTCTCTCACTCACTCACTCTCTCACTATCTCTTTCAGTCACTCATCACTCACTCACTTACTCACTCACTATCTCTTTCAGTCACTCATCACTTACTCACTATCTCTTTCAGTGACTACTCACTCACTCTCTCACTCACTCACTCTCTCACTATCTCTTTCAGTCACTCATCACTCAGTCACTTACTCACTCACTATCTCTTTCAGTCACTCATCACTCACTCACTCACTCGCTCTCTCTCTCTCACTCACTCACTCACTCGCTCTCTCTCTCACTCACTCGCTCTCTCACTCACTCACTCACTCACTCTCTCACTATCTCTTTCAGTGACTACTCACTCACTCACTTACTCACTATCTCTTTCAGTCACTCATCACTCACTCACTCGCTCGCTCTCTCTCTCTCACTCACTCACTCGCTCTCTCACTCACTCGCTCTCTCACTCACTCACTCACTCACTCACTCACTCTCTCACTATCTCTTTCAGTGACTACTCACTCACTCACTTACTCTCTCACTATCTCTTTCAGTCACTCATCACTCACTCACTTACTCACTCACTCACTATCTCTTTCAGTCACTCATCATTCACTCACTCACTATCTCTTTCAGTCACTACTCACTTACTCACTATCTCTTTCAGTGACTACTCACTCACTCTCTCACTCACTCACTCTCTCACTATCTCTTTCAGTCACTCATCACTCACTCACTCACTATCTCTTTCAGTCACTACTCACTCACTCATATCTCTTTCAGTGACTACTCACTCACTCTCTCACTCACTCACTCTCTCACTATCTCTTTCAGTCACTCATCATTCACTCACTTACTATCTCTTTCAGTGACTACTCACTCTCTCACTCACTCACTCTCTCACTATCTCTTTCAGTCACTCATCACTCACTCACTCACTCACTATCTCTTTCAGTGACTACTCACTCACTCTCTCACTCACTCACTCTCTCACTATTTCTTTCAGTCACTCATCACTCACTCACTTACTCACTCACTCACTATCTCTTTCAGTCACTCATCACTCACTCACTCACTATCTCTTTCAGTAACTACTCACTTAATCACTATCTCTTTCAGTGACTACTCACTCACTCTCTCACTCACTCACTCTCTCACTATCTCTTTCAGCCACTCATCACTCACTCACTCACTATCTCTTTCAGTGACTACTCACTCGCTCTCACTCACTCGCTCTCTCACTCACTCACTCACTATCTCTGTCAGTCACTCATCACTCACTCACTCACTATCTCTTTCAGTCACTCATCACTCACTCACTCACTATCTCTTTCAGTCACTACTCACTTACTCACTATCTCTTTCAGTGACTACTCACTCACTCTCTCACTCACTCACTCTCTCACTCACTCACTCACTCTCTCACTATCTCTTTCAGTGACTACTCACTCACTCTCTCACTCACTCACTCTCTCACTCACTCACTCACTCACTCACTCTCTCACTATCTCTTTCAGTGACTACTCACTCACTATCTCTTTCAGTCACTCATCATTCACTCACTCACTATCTCTTTCAGTCACTACTCACTTACTCACTATCTCTTTCAGTGACTACTCACTCACTCTCTCACTCACTCACTCTCTCACTATCTCTTTCAGTCACTCATCACTCACTCACTCACTATCTCTTTCAGTCACTACTCACTCACTCATATCTCTTTCAGTGACTACTCACTCACTCTCTCACTCACTCACTCTCTCACTATCTCTTTCAGTCACTCATCACTCACTCACTTACTATCTCTTTCAGTGACTACTCACTCTCTCACTCACTCACTCTCTCACTATCTCTTTCAGTCACTCATCACTCACTCACTTACTCACTCACTATCTCTTTCAGTGACTACTCACTCACTCTCTCACTCACTCACTCTCTCACTATTTCTTTCAGTCACTCATCACTCACTCACTTACTCACTCACTCACTATCTCTTTCAGTCACTCATCACTCACTCACTCACTATCTCTTTCAGTAACTACTCACTTAATCACTATCTCTTTCAGTGACTACTCACTCACTCTCTCACTCACTCACTCTCTCACTATCTCTTTCAGCCACTCATCACTCACTCACTCACTATCTCTTTCAGTGACTACTCACTCGCTCTCACTCACTCGCTCTCTCACTCACTCACTCACTATCTCTGTCAGTCACTCATCACTCACTCACTCACTTACTATCTCTTTCAGTCACTCATCACTCACTCACTCACTCACTCTCTCACTATCTCTTTCAGTCACTCATCACTCACTCACTTACTCACTCTCTCACTATCTCTTTCAGTCACTACTCACTTACTCACTATCTCTTTCAGTGACTACTCACTCACTCTCTCACTCACTCACTCTCTCACTATCTCTTTCAGCCACTCATCACTCACTCACTCACTATCTCTTTCAGTGACTACTCACTCGCTCTCACTCACTCGCTCTCTCACTCACTCACTCACTATCTCTGTCAGTCACTCATCACTCACTCACTCACTTACTATCTCTTTCAGTCACTCATCACTCACTCACTCACTCACTCTCTCACTATCTCTTTCAGTCACTCATCACTCACTCACTTACTCACTCTCTCACTATCTCTTTCAGTCACTACTCACTTACTCACTATCTCTTTCAGTGACTACTCACTCGCACTCACTCACTCGCTCACTCACTCACTCACTATCTCTTTCAGTCACTCATCACTCACTCACTCACTTACTATCTCTTTCAGTCACTACTCACTCACTCACTCACTCACTCACTCACTCTCTCACTATCTCTTTCAGTCACTCATCACTCACTCACTCACTCACTCACTATCTCTTTCAGTGACTACTCACTCACTCTCTCACTCACTCACTCTCTCACTATCTCTTTCAGTCACTCATCACTCACTCACTTACTCACTCACTATCTCTTTCAGTGAATACTCACTCACTCTCTCACTCACTCACTCTCTCACTATCTCTTTCAGTCACTCATCACTCACTCACTTACTCACTCTCTCACTATCTCTTTCAGTGACTACTCACTCACTCACTCACTCACTCTCTCACTATCTCTTTCAGTCACTCATCACTCACTCACTCACTCTCTCACTATCTCTTTCAGTCACTCATCACTCACTCACTCACTATCTCTTTCAGTCACTCATCACTCACTCACTCACTCTCTCACTATCTCTTTCAGTGACTACTCACTCACTCTCTCACTCACTCACTCTCTCACTATCTCTTTCAGTCACTCATCACTCACTCACTCACTCACTCACTATCTCTTTCAGTGACTACTCACTCACTCTCTCACTCACTCACTCTCTCACTATCTCTTTCAGTCACTCATCACTCACTCACTTACTCACTCTCTCACTATCTCTTTCAGTGACTACTCACTCACTCTCTCACTCACTCACTCTCTCACTATCTCTTTCAGTCACTCATCACTCACTCACTTACTCACTCACTATCTCTTTCAGTCACTCATCACTTACTCACTATCTCTTTCAGTGACTACTCACTCACTCTCTCACTCACTCACTCTCTCACTATCTCTTTCAGTCACTCATCACTCAGTCACTTACTCACTCACTATCTCTTTCAGTCACTCATCACTCACTCACTCACTCGCTCTCTCTCTCTCTCACTCACTCACTCACTCGCTCTCTCTCTCACTCACTCGCTCTCTCACTCACTCACTCACTCACTCTCTCACTATCTCTTTCAGTGACTACTCACTCACTCACTTACTCACTATCTCTTTCAGTCACTCATCACTCACTCACTCGCTCGCTCTCTCTCTCTCACTCACTCACTCGCTCTCTCACTCACTCGCTCTCTCACTCACTCACTCACTCACTCACTCACTCACTCACTCTCTCACTATCTCTTTCAGTGACTACTCACTCACTCACTTACTCTCTCACTATCTCTTTCAGTCACTCATCACTCACTCACTTACTCACTCACTCACTCACTCACTATCTCTTTCAGTCACTCATCATTCACTCACTCACTATCTCTTTCAGTCACTACTCACTTACTCACTATCTCTTTCAGTGACTACTCACTCACTCTCTCACTCACTCACTCTCTCACTATCTCTTTCAGTCACTCATCACTCACTCACTCACTATCTCTTTCAGTCACTACTCACTCACTCATATCTCTTTCAGTGACTACTCACTCACTCTCTCACTCTCTCACTATCTTTTTCAGTCACTCATCACTCACTCACTTACTATCTCTTTCAGTGACTACTCACTCTCTCACTCACTCACTCTCTCACTATCTCTTTCAGTCACTCATCACTCACTCACTTACTCACTCACTATCTCTTTCAGTGACTACTCACTCACTCTCTCACTCACTCACTCTCTCACTATTTCTTTCAGTCACTCATCACTCACTCACTTACTCACTCACTCACTATCTCTTTCAGTCACTCATCACTCACTCACTCACTATCTCTTTCAGTAACTACTCACTTAATCACTATCTCTTTCAGTGACTACTCACTCACTCTCTCACTCACTCACTCTCTCACTATCTCTTTCAGCCACTCATCACTCACTCACTCACTATCTCTTTCAGTGACTACTCACTCGCTCTCACTCACTCGCTCTCTCACTCACTCACTCACTATCTCTGTCAGTCACTCATCACTCACTCACTCACTTACTATCTCTTTCAGTCACTCATCACTCACTCACTCACTCACTCTCTCACTATCTCTTTCAGTCACTCATCACTCACTCACTTCTCACTCTCTCACTATCTCTTTCAGTCACTACTCACTTACTCACTATCTCTTTCAGTGACTACTCACTCACTCTCTCACTCACTCACTCTCTCACTATCTCTTTCAGCCACTCATCACTCACTCACTCACTATCTCTTTCAGTGACTACTCACTCGCTCTCACTCACTCGCTCTCTCACTCACTCACTCACTATCTCTGTCAGTCACTCATCACTCACTCACTCACTTACTATCTCTTTCAGTCACTCATCACTCACTCACTCACTCACTCACTCTCTCACTATCTCTTTCAGTCACTCATCACTCACTCACTTACTCACTCTCTCACTATCTCTTTCAGTCACTACTCACTTACTCACTATCTCTTTCAGTGACTACTCACTCGCACTCACTCACTCGCTCTCTCACTCACTCACTCACTATCTCTTTCAGTCACTCATCACTCACTCACTCACTTACTATCTCTTTCAGTCACTACTCACTTACTCACTCACTCACTCACTTACTCACTCTCTCACTATCTCTTTCAGTCACTACTCACTTACTCACTATCTCTTTCAGTGACTACTCACTCGCACTCACTCACTCGCTCACTCACTCACTCACTATCTCTTTCAGTCACTCATCACTCACTCACTCACTTACTATCTCTTTCAGTCACTACTCACTCACTCACTCACTCACTCACTCACTCTCTCACTATCCCTTTCAGTCACTCATCACTCACTCACTCACTCACTCACTCACTATCTCTTTCAGTGACTACTCACTCACTCTCTCACTCACTCACTCTCTCACTATCTCTTTCAGTCACTCATCACTCACTCACTTACTCACTCACTCACTATCTCTTTCAGTGAATACTCACTCACTCTCTCACTCACTCACTCTCTCACTATCTCTTTCAGTCACTCATCACTCACTCACTTACTCACTCTCTCACTATCTCTTTCAGTGACTACTCACTCACTCACTCACTCACTCTCTCACTATCTCTTTCAGTCACTCATCACTCACTCACTCACTCTCTCACTATCTCTTTCAGTCACTCATCACTCACTCACTCACTATCTCTTTCAGTCACTCATCACTCACTCACTCACTCTCTCACTATCTCTTTCAGTGACTACTCACTCACTCTCTCACTCACTCACTCTCTCACTATCTCTTTCAGTCACTCATCACTCACTCACTCACTCACTCACTATCTCTTTCAGTGACTACTCACTCACTCTCTCACTCACTCACTCTCTCACTATCTCTTTCAGTCACTCATCACTCACTCACTTACTCACTCTCTCACTATCTCTTTCAGTGACTACTCACTCACTCTCTCACTCACTCACTCTCTCACTATCTCTTTCAGTCACTCATCACTCACTCACTTACTCACTCACTATCTCTTTCAGTCACTCATCACTTACTCACTATCTCTTTCAGTGACTACTCACTCACTCTCTCACTCACTCACTCTCTCACTATCTCTTTCAGTCACTCATCACTCAGTCACTTACTCACTCACTATCTCTTTCAGTCACTCATCACTCACTCACTCACTTTCGCTCTCTCTCTCTCTCACTCACTCACTCACTCGCTCTCTCTCTCACTCACTCGCTCTCTCACTCACTCACTCACTCACTCTCTCACTATCTCTTTCAGTGACTACTCACTCACTCACTTACTCACTATCTCTTTCAGTCACTCATCACTCACTCACTCGCTCGCTCTCTCTCTCTCACTCACTCACTCGCTCTCTCACTCACTCGCTCTCTCACTCACTCACTCACTCACTCACTCACTCACTCACTCACTCTCTCACTATCTCTTTCAGTGACTACTCACTCACTCACTTACTCTCTCACTATCTCTTTCAGTCACTCATCACTCACTCACTTACTCACTCACTCACTCACTATCTCTTTCAGTCACTCATCATTCACTCACTCACTATCTCTTTCAGTCACTACTCACTTACTCACTATCTCTTTCAGTGACTACTCACTCACTCTCTCACTCACTCACTCTCTCACTATCTCTTTCAGTCACTCATCACTCACTCACTCACTATCTCTTTCAGTCACTACTCACTCACTCATATCTCTTTCAGTGACTACTCACTCACTCTCTCACTCTCTCACTATCTTTTTCAGTCACTCATCACTCACTCACTTACTATCTCTTTCAGTGACTACTCACTCTCTCACTCACTCACTCTCTCACTATCTCTTTCAGTCACTCATCACTCACTCACTTACTCACTCACTATCTCACTATTTCTTTCAGTCACTCATCACTCACTCACTTACTCACTCACTCACTATCTCTTTCAGTCACTCATCACTCACTCACTCACTATCTCTTTCAGTAACTACTCACTTAATCACTATCTCTTTCAGTGACTACTCACTCACTCTCTCACTCACTCACTCTCTCACTATCTCTTTCAGCCACTCATCACTCACTCACTCACTATCTCTTTCAGTGACTACTCACTCGCTCTCACTCACTTTCGCTCTCTCACTCACTCACTCACTATCTCTGTCAGTCACTCATCACTCACTCACTCACTTACTATCTCTTTCAGTCACTCATCACTCACTCACTCACTCACTCTCTCACTATCTCTTTCAGTCACTCATCACTCACTCCTTACTCACTCTCTCACTATCTCTTTCAGTCACTACTCACTTACTCACTATCTCTTTCAGTGACTACTCACTCACTCTCTCACTCACTCACTCTCTCACTATCTCTTTCAGCCACTCATCACTCACTCACTCACTATCTCTTTCAGTGACTACTCACTCGCTCTCACTCACTTCGCTCTCTCACTCACTCACTCACTATCTCTGTCAGTCACTCATCACTCACTCACTCACTTACTATCTCTTTCAGTCACTCATCACTCACTCACTCACTCACTCACTCTCTCACTATCTCTTTCAGTCACTCATCACTCACTCACTTACTCACTCTCTCACTATCTCTTTCAGTCACTACTCACTTACTCACTATCTCTTTCAGTGACTACTCACTCGCACTCACTCACTCGCTCTCTCACTCACTCACTCACTATCTCTTTCAGTCACTCATCACTCACTCACTCACTTACTATCTCTTTCAGTCACTACTCACTCACTCACTCACTCACTCACTCACTATCTCTTTCAGTGACTACTCACTCACTCTCTCACTCACTCACTCTCTCACTATCTCTTTCAGTCACTCATCACTCACTCACTTACTCACTCACTCACTATCTCTTTCAGTGACTACTCACTCACTCTCTCACTCACTCACTCTCTCACTATCTCCTTCAGTCACTCATCACTCACTCACTTACTCTCTCACTATCTCTTTCAGTGACTACTCACTCACTCACTCACTCTCTCACTATCTCTTTCAGTCACTCATCACTCACTCACTCACTCTCTCACTATCTCTTTCAGTCACTCATCACTCACTCACTCACTATCTCTTTCAGTCACTCATCACTCACTCACTCACTCTCTCACTATCTCTTTCAGTGACTACTCACTCACTCTCTCACTCACTCACTCTCTCACTATCTCTTTCAGTCACTCATCACTCACTCACTCACTCACTCACTATCTCTTTCAGTGACTACTCACTCACTCTCTCACTCACTCACTCTCTCACTATCTCTTTCAGTCACTCATCACTCACTCACTTACTCTCTCACTATCTCTTTCAGTCACTCATCACTCACTCACTTACTCACTATCTCTTTCAGTCACTCATCACTTACTCACTATCTCTTTCAGTGACTACTCACTCACTCTCTCACTCACTCACTCTCTCACTATCTCTTTCAGTCACTCATCACTCAGTCACTTACTCACTCACTATCTCTTTCAGTCACTCATCACTCACTCACTCACTCGCTCTCTCTCTCTCTCACTCACTCACTCACTTTCGCTCTCTCTCTCACTCACTTTCGCTCTCTCACTCACTCACTCACTCACTCTCTCACTATCTCTTTCAGTGACTACTCACTCACTCACTTACTCACTATCTCTTTCAGTCACTCATCACTCACTCACTCGCTCGCTCTCTCTCTCTCACTCACTCACTCGCTCTCTCACTCACTCGCTCTCTCACTCACTCACTCACTCACTCACTCACTCTCTCACTATCTCTTTCAGTGACTACTCACTCACTCACTTACTCTCTCACTATCTCTTTCAGTCACTCATCACTCACTCACTTACTCACTCACTCACTATCTCTTTCAGTCACTCATCATTCACTCACTCACTATCTCTTTCAGTCACTACTCACTTACTATCTCTTTCAGTGACTACTCACTCACTCTCTCACTCACTCACTCTCTCACTATCTCTTTCAGTCACTCATCACTCACTCACTCACTATCTCTTTCAGTCACTACTCACTCACTCATATCTCTTTCAGTGACTACTCACTCACTCTCTCACTCACTCACTCTCTCACTATCTCTTTCAGTCACTCATCACTCACTCACTTACTATCTCTTTCAGTGACTACTCACTCTCTCACTCACTCACTCTCTCACTATCTCTTTCAGTCACTCATCACTCACTCACTCACTATCTCTTTCAGTGACTACTCACTCACTCTCTCACTCACTCACTCTCTCACTATTTCTTTCAGTCACTCATCACTCACTCACTTACTCACTCACTCACTATCTCTTTCAGTCACTCATCACTCACTCACTCACTATCTCTTTCAGTAACTACTCACTTAATCACTATCTCTTTCAGTGACTACTCACTCACTCTCTCACTCACTCACTCTCTCACTATCTCTTTCAGCCACTCATCACTCACTCACTCACTATCTCTTTCAGTGACTACTCACTCGCTCTCACTCACTCGCTCTCTCACTCACTCACTCACTATCTCTGTCAGTCACTCATCACTCACTCACTCACTTACTATCTCTTTCAGTCACTCATCACTCACTCACTCACTCACTCTCTCACTATCTCTTTCAGTCACTCATCACTCACTCACTTACTCACTCTCTCACTATCTCTTTCAGTCACTCATCACTCACTCACTCACTATCTCTTTCAGTCACTCATCACTCACTCACTCACTCTCTCACTATCTCTTTCAGTGACTACTCACTCACTCTCTCACTCACTCACTCTCTCACTATCTCTTTCAGTCACTCATCACTCACTCACTCACTCACTCACTATCTCTTTCAGTGACTACTCACTCACTCTCTCACTCACTCACTCTCTCACTATCTCTTTCAGTCACTCATCACTCACTCACTTACTCTCTCACTATCTCTTTCAGTCACTCATCACTCACTCACTTACTCACTATCTCTTTCAGTCACTCATCACTTACTCACTATCTCTTTCAGTGACTACTCACTCACTCTCTCACTCACTCACTCTCTCACTATCTCTTTCAGTCACTCATCACTCAGTCACTTACTCACTCACTATCTCTTTCAGTCACTCATCACTCACTCACTCACTCGCTCTCTCTCTCTCTCACTCACTCACTCACTCGCTCTCTCTCTCACTCACTCGCTCTCTCACTCACTCACTCACTCACTCTCTCACTATCTCTTTCAGTGACTACTCACTCACTCACTTACTCACTATCTCTTTCAGTCACTCATCACTCACTCACTCGCTCGCTCTCTCTCTCTCACTCACTCACTCGCTCTCTCACTCACTCGCTCTCTCACTCACTCACTCACTCACTCACTCACTCACTCTCTCACTATCTCTTTCAGTGACTACTCACTCACTCACTTACTCTCTCACTATCTCTTTCAGTCACTCATCACTCACTCACTTACTCACTCACTCACTATCTCTTTCAGTCACTCATCATTCACTCACTCACTATCTCTTTCAGTCACTACTCACTTACTCACTATCTCTTTCAGTGACTACTCACTCACTCTCTCACTCACTCACTCTCTCACTATCTCTTTCAGTCACTCATCACTCACTCACTCACTATCTCTTTCAGTCACTACTCTCTCACTCATATCTCTTTCAGTGACTACTCACTCACTCTCTCACTCACTCACTCTCTCACTATCTCTTTCAGTCACTCATCACTCACTCACTTACTATCTCTTTCAGTGACTACTCACTCTCTCACTCACTCACTCTCTCACTATCTCTTTCAGTCACTCATCACTCACTCACTCACTATCTCTTTCAGTGACTACTCACTCACTCTCTCACTCACTCACTCTCTCACTATTTCTTTCAGTCACTCATCACTCACTCACTTACTCACTCACTCACTATCTCTTTCAGTCACTCATCACTCACTCACTCACTATCTCTTTCAGTAACTACTCACTTAATCACTATCTCTTTCAGTGACTACTCACTCACTCTCTCACTCACTCACTCTCTCACTATCTCTTTCAGCCACTCATCACTCACTCACTCACTATCTCTTTCAGTGACTACTCACTCGCTCTCACTCACTCGCTCTCTCATTCACTCACTCACTATCTCTGTCAGTCACTCATCACTCACTCACTCACTTACTATCTCTTTCAGTCACTCATCACTCACTCACTCACTCACTCTCTCACTATCTCTTTCAGTCACTCATCACTCACTCACTTACTCACTCTCTCACTATCTCTTTCAGTCACTACTCACTTACTCACTATCTCTTTCAGTGACTACTCACTCACTCTCTCACTCACTCACTCTCTCACTATCTCTTTCAGCCACTCATCACTCACTCACTCACTATCTCTTTCAGTGACTACTCACTTCGCACTCACTCACTTCGCTCTCTCACTCACTCACTCACTATCTCTGTCAGTCACTCATCACTCACTCACTCACTTACTATCTCTTTCAGTCACTCATCACTCACTCACTCACTCACTCTCTCACTATCTCTTTCAGTCACTCATCACTCACTCACTTACTCACTCTCTCACTATCTCTTTCAGTCACTTACTCACTATCTCTTTCAGTGACTACTCACTCGCACTCACTCACTCGCTCTCTCACTCACTCTTTCAGTCACTCATCACTCACTCACTCACTTACTATCTCTTTCAGTCACTACTCACTCACTCACTCACTCACTCACTCTCGCACTATCTCTTTCAGTCACTCATCACTCACTCACTCACTCACTCACTCACTCACTCACTCACTATCTCTTTCAGTGACTACTCACTCACTCTCTCACTCACTCACTCTCTCACTATCTCTTTCAGTCACTCATCACTCACTCACTTACTCACTCACTCACTATCTCTTTCAGTGACTACTCACTCACTCTCTCACTCTCTCACTATCTCTTTCAGTCACTCATCACTCACTCACTTACTCACTCTCTCACTATCTCTTTCAGTGACTACTCTCTCACTCACTCACTCTCTCACTATCGCTTTCAGTCACTCATCACTCACTCACTCACTCTCTCACTATCTCTTTCAGTCACTCATCACTCACTCACTCACTATCTCTTTCAGTCACTCATCACTCACTCACTCACTCTCTCACTATCTCTTTCAGTGACTACTCACTCACTCTCTCACTCACTCACTCT
This sequence comes from Xyrauchen texanus, assembly GCF_025860055.1. Lineage (NCBI taxonomy): Eukaryota > Metazoa > Chordata > Actinopteri > Cypriniformes > Catostomidae > Xyrauchen > Xyrauchen texanus. The sequence goes on along the minus strand of NC_068296.1, from coordinate 30,238,122 downwards.
CTCACTATCTCTTTCAGTCACTCATCACTCACTCACTCACTCACTCACTCACTCACTATCTCTTTCAGTGACTACTCACTCACTCTCTCACTCACTCACTCTCTCACTATCTCTTTCAGTCACTCATCACTCACTCACTTACTCACTCTCTCACTATCTCTTTCAGTGACTACTCACTCACTCTCTCACTCACTCACTCTCTCACTATCTCTTTCAGTCACTCATCACTCACTCACTTACTCACTCACTATCTCTTTCAGTCACTCATCACTTACTCACTATCTCTTTCAGTGACTACTCACTCACTCTCTCACTCACTCACTCTCTCACTATCTCTTTCAGTCACTCATCACTCAGTCACTTACTCACTCACTATCTCTTTCAGTCACTCATCACTCACTCACTCACTCGCTCTCTCTCTCTCTCACTCACTCACTCACTCGCTCTCTCTCTCACTCACTCGCTCTCTCACTCACTCACTCACTCACTCTCTCACTATCTCTTTCAGTGACTACTCACTCACTCACTTACTCACTATCTCTTTCAGTCACTCATCACTCACTCACTCGCTCGCTCTCTCTCTCTCACTCACTCACTCGCTCTCTCACTCACTCGCTCTCTCACTCACTCACTCACTCACTCACTCACTCACTCACTCTCTCACTATCTCTTTCAGTGACTACTCACTCACTCACTTACTCTCTCACTATCTCTTTCAGTCACTCATCACTCACTCACTTACTCACTCACTCACTATCTCTTTCAGTCACTCATCATTCACTCACTCACTATCTCTTTCAGTCACTACTCACTTACTATCTCTTTCAGTGACTACTCACTCACTCTCTCACTCACTCACTCTCTCACTATCTCTTTCAGTCACTCATCACTCACTCACTCACTATCTCTTTCAGTCACTACTCACTCACTCATATCTCTTTCAGTGACTACTCACTCACTCTCTCACTCACTCACTCTCTCACTATCTCTTTCAGTCACTCATCACTCAAATTCAAATTCAAATTCAAATGAGCTTTATTGGCATGACAAATTATACATTGTATTGCCAAAGCATTTATATGAGCATGAAAATTAACAGTAGAACAAATTCTGTATTGAACAAGTGTGTAAATAAAAATAATAATAATAATAATATATATATATAATAATAATTAACAGTGTGTATACTTTCAGTGGTGTGTGAGTGAGTGAGCGTGTGTGTGTGTGTGTGTGTGTGTGTGTGTGTGTGTGTGTATTTGTGTGTGTGTGAGCGTGTGTGTAGTGTGGGTGTATTTGTGTGTGTGTGTGTGTGTGTGTGTGTGTGTGTGTGTGTGTGTGTGTGTGTAAATGGGCGCATCACTGTTTGGTCGACTCTTCCCTCTTTTTGTGGCAGGAATTGATGTATTTTGCTGCTAGTGAAATGCAGTCTCTTTGTTCACCAAGTAAATATTGAGCTTGTGCATCATTCTTATTGAAGTTGGGACAAATCATTTCAAATTTGGGAAAGAAGTGTTTTCGAATGTCATTATAATTAGGGCAGGTGGTTAAGAAGTGCAGCTCTGTTTCTATTTGTCCTTGGTTACAGTACGGGCATAACCTGCCCTCTCTGGGCATCCAGCTCTGTCTGTATCTGCCCTTCTCTATCATCAGGCTGTGGTCGCTCAGTCTGTACCTCGTCATGTGTTTCCTCAGTTTGTGGTCTCTGACTGTACTCAGGTATTCTGCTGTCGTGTAGTCTCTGTTTAGGGTCAAATAACATTGTAGTTTACTTTGTTTTTGTGTTGTTTCATTCCAATAAGTTCGGTACTTTTCTTTTTGTGCTTTTATCATTTGGTTGGGCCAGATTGTGTGGATGAGGGTGTCTGTGTCCTGAGGCTGATTATTGTTAGTCGTGTTAGTCTGTGTGTGGAGCCTCAGGACCAGCTGGATGATGGGACTCTTCTCAGCGTTCACTTCATGGTTTTTAAGGGCTTTATAATGATAAGAGTTGGGGTCACTCAGTTTTAGATGTTTCCAAAATTTGATGGCTCGTTTCTCAATGTGGATTAATAGAGGGTATTGGCCTAATTCTGCCCTGCATGCATTATTAGGTGTGTTTCTCTGTACCCGAAGAATGCTTTTACAAAACTCTGTATGCAGGGCTTCAATCGGATTTTTGTCCCATTTGTCAAATTGGTGATTTAGGAGAGGACCCCAAACTTCACTGCCATATAGTGCAATAGGTTCAATGACTGACTGGAATATTTTGAGCCAGATTCTGATTGGTATTTCAAATTGGATAGATTTTTTAATGGCATAGAAAGCCCTTCTTGCTTTCGCTTTCAGTTCATTCACGGCCAAGTTGAGGTTTCCGTTTGCACTGAATTTCAGCCCGAGGTATGTGTAGTTTGTGGTATGATCAATTTTGGTCGTACCAAGGGTGAAATTGTGTCTCTTTCCCTGACATCTGGGTCTTTTCTGGAATGTTAGTACTTTTGTTTTAGTTGTGTTAATGGTCAGGGCCCAGGTCTGACAGAACTGATGCAGGAGGTCCAGGTTCTGCTGTAGACCCTCTTCTGTTGGAGACAGCAGGACCAGATCATCTGCATACAGCAGGAACTTTATACTGGAGTCATGTAGTGTGAGGCCAGGAGCTGCGGATTGTTCTAGGAGTTTCAGCCAATTCATTAATGTAAATATTGAAGAGGGTCGGTGATAGTGGGCAGCCCTGTCTCACACCCCGCCCTTGAGTGAAGAACTCCGTTTGTTTATTGCCAATTTTAATTGCACATTGATTGTTTGAGTACATTGTTTTTATGATGTTGTATGTTTTGCCCCCTACACCAATTTCTGAAAGTTTAGAAAGAAGGCCTTCATGCCAAATTGAATCAAAGGCCTTCTGGAAATCTACGAAGCAAGCAAATATTTTGGTTTTGTTTTGGTTGATGTATTTGTCAATCAGGGTATGTAGGGTGAAGATATGGTCTGATGTTCTAAAATTTGGTAAGAATCCAATCTGACTTTTGCTCAGGACATTGTGCTCGGTAAGGAAGTGAACGAGTCTTGTGTTGATGATGCTGCAGAACATCTTCCCCAGATTACTGCTCACACAGATGCCTCTGTAATTGTTTGGATCTAATTTGTCTCCACTCTTGAAAATGGGCGTTATGAGTCCTCTATTCCAGGTGTCAGGGAAATGACCAACACTCAGAACCAAGTTGAACAGTTTCAGTAAGGCCAATCTTAATGTGTGCTGTGTGTTCTTCAGCATTTCATTGAGGATGCCATCTGGTCCGTTTGCTTTTTTGATTTTTAGGGCCTGGATTTTGTCAATCAGTTCATTTTCTGTGATGGGGTAGTCTAATGGGTTTTGGTATTTACCAATTGTTTGTTCCATATTGATATTTTTTTCATATATTTGAGTTTGTTCTGGGTTCATTTTTATTTCACTATAAAGTTGTTCAAAGTGATTTTTCCAGATGTCTCCATTTTGTATGGCTGTTTGTTCATGTTGTTTTTTATTCAGGGAATTCCAATTGTCCCAGAAACTGTTTGAGTGTATCGATTCTTCAATAGTTTTGAGCTGATTTTGCGTGCACTGTTCTCTCTTTGTTCTGAGTGTATTTTTATACTGTTTAAGTTCCTCACAATATTGATGGCGTAGATCTGCATCGTTTGGTTTTCTGTGTTTTTCATTTGATAATTGTCTTAATTTTTTCCTCATTGTTTTACAGTCTAAATCAAACCATTTTTCATTCTCTTGTTTGGTTTTATGGTGTTTCTTGGAGGATTTGAGGTTAGATATAGTTGCCAAATAATCAAATATATAATTGATGTTCTCCACGGCCAGATTTACACCATCTCCATCATGAGGATAAACTCTGCACAGGAAGTTGTTTATAAGTGCGCATACTTTTGGGTGGTCCATTGCTGTCACATATTTTTCTGTGCTGTTTTACGCCCATCTGTATTTCTTTCTGATGTTGTACAGCTTACTGGGCTGTGAAGTTATGTTCAAATGTTTTGTCCTTTTTAGATACACAGTAATTTGGCTGTGATCTGATAGGGGTGTTAGTGGTCTGACCGTGAATGCTCTGAAAGAGAATAGATCTAAATCTGTGATCATGTAATCTACTGTTGAGCAACCATGAAATGAACTGTAGGTGTACCTCCCTAGAGAATCCCTCTCACCCTGCCATTGACGAGGTACAGACCGAGGCTTTGACAGAGCTCAATCAGAAGCTTCCCGTTTTTATTCACTTGGGCATCGGAATTAAACCTTGGGAAGTTTACGGTGTTTTGTGGGAAGTTTTGTCCGAAAATATGGTTATTCCCATTTTCTGTAGTGTAGTCGGGTAGGGATCCTGTTCTGGCATTTAGATCCCCACAGATCAACACACTTCCCTGGGCCTGGAAGTGGTTGATTTGGCTGTGGAGGGTCTCAAAGATGTTCTCATTATAGTAGGGAGATTCAGGGGAGGAATATAAAGAGCACATAAGAACACGTCTTTTGATGTTTGGAGAAGGTGCTTGTTGATTTTGAGCCAGATGTGTGATTCTTCTTTTTTAATTGTTTGGATGTAATTATCAATTTCTTGTTTGTGCCAGATTATGATGCCCCTGAATCTCTCCCACGTGTGATTCTTTCGTGCTTTCTAGAGGACAGAGATGTTTCACAGTATCCTGAGGGACAAAGAGTGACTTTATCAGTTCTGCGCCAAGTTTCCTGTAGTATGATTATGTCCATGTTCGATATGTTTTTCTTAAAATCTAAGTTTTGGGTTTTGTTACCAAAACTGGATGAATTAATACCCTGAATATTCCACATTGTAATCGTCAATGATTTCATTTAGTCAAGTTTAAAAATTCTACAATCTTAATAAAGCTCTAGAGTAATACAAACCTATGTCTAACATATTATCAAAGTATACATGTGTAAACCAAATTATGATTTTTTTTTTTTTTTTTTTTTCTCTTCTCTCTCTCTCTCTCTCTCTCTCTCTCTCTCTCTCTCTCTCTCTCTCTCTCTCTCTCTATATATATATATATATATATACATGCATATATATATACATACACACATACATACATACACATACATATACCCATATATATATATATATACATATATATTTTATTTTTTTCTAAATATATCGTATGCATCTCTTTTTACTCACGACTACTGTTCCAGACGTGTGCATATAAGTTTGAGAAGGTCCTTAATCTCTACTAGGTTGGTGTGGCTTGGTCCTTTCAGGGCTGCAGCATAACTCAGCTGCTCCTGTTGCTCGGGCCGGTGGGGGTGTGGATGTGGACTGGGCCGTTGTTCTGCTGAGATGCTGTTCCTCGCTGGAGCTGCTCTGGGTCTTCTGTGGTTGTGGTGCCAGGAGAAATGGTCCTGTGGTGCAGGGTATTGCTGATGGTGGTAGAGAGCAGGGTGTGGAGGTCCAGGCCATGGGCGGTGGTGTCCAGGATGCAGATGCAGGGGGGCAGGATGTGGGTGGCGAGGCCCAGGGCGGGGGGTGGAGGTACAGTGAGTTGGCGATAGGGTGCAGGTCTCTGGGTAGGGGTTGTAGTGTAGGGCTCAGCTGAGTGTGGAGAGACGATGTTTTGTGGTGCTGCGTGAATAAACCGTCTCAGCTGGCTGAGGGGTAGTGGGTGCTTTGGCGTTCTTTGGAAGGCTGCCAGGGGTTCGGCCCAAGGCCACGTCTTTAAGGGTTTTTGCAAACATATGAACACTGTCTTTATGGAGGTGGGCGTGGTCATGGAGGTGGTGGATGTCCAGTGTGGGATGATGTGCCAGGTGAACGTTTGGCATTCCAGCACATCTATATGAGATGTCTGTGTTTACTCTGTGTATGGTGCGAGGATGGATGTCTGATCTTGGTAGGATGGTGGAGATAACTACTTTTGAAGTTGGGAAGGTTTGTGTTGCTTTAATGGCCACCCGTGTCACTGATTCTGCCACTCGCTCTTGTTGTGCCCTCAGGTCATTCGTGCCCACATGGATGATGATGTGGCTAGGTTCACCCAGATTGTCTTTGTTCAGTTGTTGTAGGGCATTATCTGTTTTTGGGCACCAGAGTTTTAATGTTTTGTGGCCAGGAAAGAGCTGTTTTTCATTTACGAATTTACCATTTGAATCAATTAGAATTATGATTTCTGTATTCAGTAGGGCATTTTCTTGCTCTTGGGGGCCTTCAGAGGCTTCTGCCTGTGACATCGGTGGTGGTGTTGCTGCTGGAGAGCTGGAGGTTGGTGTCATAGTGTGGGCTGCTGCTGCTGCTGTCTGGCTGCTGGGAGAGCTGGAGTTTGGTGTCGGAGTGTGGACTGCTGCTGCTGCTGTCTGGCTGGTGGGAGAGCTGGGCTGCTGCTGCTTGCAGGTGTGTGTGAGGAGCTCTGTCTGTTCTCTCAGGCGTTGTATTTCTCCCTCTCTGAGCATCAGCACCTCCCTGACTGTTTTCAGTTCTTTACTCAGGGTCTCTCTGTCCTGCTGCAGATTTTGTATCTCTCCTCTTAACTCCTTAACACTAGCTTCAAAGTCTCCTGTGAGGTGACTGAGTTTATTTTCCAGGTGTTGGAAGCTCATTGGATGTTGCATAGGAGAGTGCTAGTTCCCTGAGCTCCACCAGCTCTACCTCTTGTAGGGAGAGACTGTTTCTGATCTGAGTGACAGACTGCTCCAGCTGTGAGTCGCCGTCATCAGTGTTAGGCTCCGCCCCTCCCTTGAGCTCTGGGCTTCACTGTGTCCTGCAGCTCCCTGTGTTGGTTTCTCAGCATCTGCCAGAGCTTTTAGGCTGGTAAAGTTTGCCTGGACAGAGCTGAGACATGCTTCAGTCCCCTGGAACATTATGGTTCCATTATGGTAGATATTTACAGTTAGAAATGCCTTGTTAGTGTCATTTTCTTCATAAATTTGAATTTGTCTGCCATTACAGATGCCTAATTTTCTATAACTTTTGTAATATTGACAGATTATCTTGTGCCAAATATTACAGTCTGTTGTGTAGAGGAGCAGATTAGTGATGATGTCTCTGTCCCCTTTTTGTGAAACATCTGCCATCAGAGTCTCTGGGTTGTTCTTCAGCAGGCTGTATTTAAAGGCTTTCTTGTCCTTTGCATTCTTGACAGTCTGAGGGTATGTGATGGAGTGGGGAGGGGCTCCCCTGCATTGCATTCCATTGTTTTGATTTGATTTTCTCTAACTGTCACTTTCCAACTGTCACTGTCAGACTGATGCTAGTTGTTTATGCTATTTTTATATTATTCAATATATTTCACTTGACCCAGAATTAACTTATTTTTCTTTAGTTCTGGTTCACTAATTTGCAACAGTCTTTTACAGTAAATGTAGTGTAGATGGAGAATCAGTCTTGCCTGTTTTTTGGATGTCAATTGATTCCAGTATCTTCTGTTTTGTCCAGTTCTCCTCCCGATTGTACTGCCTTGGTGTTTCCCAGTTGCCTCAATATTATTATTAAGAGTTTCTCTTAATATTCCTCTTGCTATTATCTTCGGTTTGATATGCGTTTTGTTAGGTTTGCTTCACTCCAGAGGTTAAAAAGTTGTAAAGTTTCAGGAGCTCATGTGGATCATGACCTGCTGCTGCTGTATCCACTCACTCACTTACTATCTCTTTCAGTGACTACTCACTCTCTCACTCACTCACTCTCTCACTATCTCTTTCAGTCACTCATCACTCACTCACTCACTCACTCACTATCTCTTTCAGTGACTACTCACTCACTCACTCGCTCTCTCTCTCTCTCTCACTCACTCGCTCTCTCACTCACTCGCTCTCTCACTCACTCACTCACTCACTCACTCACTCTCTCACTATCTCTTTCAGTGACTACTCACTCACTCACTTACTCTCTCACTTTCTCTTTCAGTCACTCATCACTCACTCACTTACTCACTCACTCACTATCTCTGTCAGTCACTCATCACTCACTCACTCACTTACTATCTCTTTCAGTCACTCATCACTCACTCACTCACTCTCTCACTATCTCTTTCAGTCACTCATCACTCACTCACTTACTCACTCTCTCACTATCTCTTTCAGTCACTACTCACTTACTATCTCTTTCAGTGACTACTCACTCACTCTCTCACTCACTCACTCTCTCACTAACTCTTTCAGCCACTCATCACTCACTCACTCACTATCTCTTTCAGTGACTACTCACTCGCTCTCACTCACTCGCTCTCTCACTCACTCACTCACTCACTCACTATCTCTTTCAGTCACTCATCACTCACTCACTCACTTACTATCTCTTTCAGTCACTACTCACTCACTCACTCACTCACTCTCTCACTATCTCTTTCAGTCACTCATCACTCACTCACTTACTCACTATCTCTTTCAGTCACTCACTCACTCACTCATATCTCTTTCAGTGACTACTCACTCACTCTCTCACTCACTCACTCTCTCACTATCTCTTTCAGTCACTCATCACTCACTCACTTACTCACTCACTATCTCTTTCAGTGACTACTCACTCACTCTCTCACTCTCTCACTATCTCTTTCAGTCACTCATCACTCACTCACTTACTCACTCACTCACTCACTATCTCTTTCAGTCACTCATCACTCACTCACTTACTCACTCACTCACTCACTATCTCTTTCAGTCACTCATCACTCACTCACTTACTCACTCACTCACTATCTCTTTCAGTGACTACTCACTCACTCTCTCACTCACTCACTCTCTCACTATCTCTTTCAGTCACTCATCACTTACTCACTCTCTCACTATATCTTTCAGTCACTCATCACTCACTCACTCACTCTCTCACTATCTCTTTCAGTCACTCATCACTCACTCACTCACTATCTCTTTCAGTCACTCATCACTCACTCACTCACTCTCTCACTATCTCTTTCAGTGACTACTCACTCACTCTCTCACTCACTCACTCTCTCACTATCTCTTTCAGTCACTCATCACTCACTCACTTACTCACTCACTATCTCTTTCAGTGACTACTCACTCACTCTCTCACTCACTCACTCTCTCACTATCTCTTTCAGTCACTCATCACTCACTCACTTACTCACTCTCTCACTATCTCTTTCAGTGACTACTCACTCACTCTCTCACTCACTCACTCTCTCACTATCTCTTTCAGTCACTCATCACTCACTCACTTACTCACTCACTATCTCTTTCAGTCACTCATCACTCACTCACTTACTCACTATCTCTTTCAGTGACTACTCACTCACTCTCTCACTCACTCACTCTCTCACTATCTCTTTCAGTCACTCATCACTCAGTCACTTACTCACTCACTCACTATCTCTTTCAGTCACTCATCACTCACTCACTCGCTCTCTCTCTCTCTCTCTCTCACTCACTCACTCACTCGCTCTCTCTCTCTCTCACTCGCTCTCTCACTCACTCACTCACTCTCTCACTATCTCTTTCAGTGACTACTCACTCACTCACTTACTCACTATCTCTTTCAGTCACTCATCACTCACTCACTCGCTCTCTCTCTCTCTCACTCACTCACTCGCTCTCTCACTCACTCGCTCTCTCACTCACTCACTCACTCTCTCACTATCTCTTTCAGTGACTACTCACTCACTCACTTACTCTCTCACTATCTCTTTCAGTCACTCATCACTCACTCACTTACTCACTCACTCACTCACTATCTCTGTCAGTCACTCATCACTCACTCACTCACTATCTCTTTCAGTCACTCATCACTCACTCACTCACTCACTCTCTCACTATCTCTTTCAGTCACTCATCACTCACTCACTTACTCACTATCTCTTTCAGTCACTCATCACTCACTCACTTACTCACTATCTCTTTCAGTGACTACTCACTCACTCTCTCACTCACTCACTCTCTCACTATCTCTTTCAGTCACTCATCACTCAGTCACTTACTCACTCACTCACTATCTCTTTCAGTCACTCATCACTCACTCACTCGCTCTCTCTCTCTCTCACTCACTCACTCACTCGCTCTCTCTCTCACTCACTCGCTCTCTCACTCACTCACTCACTCACTCTCTCACTATCTCTTTCAGTGACTACTCACTCACTCACTTACTCACTATCTCTTTCAGTCACTCATCACTCACTCACTCGCTCTCTCTCTCTCTCACTCACTCACTCGCTCTCTCACTCACTCGCTCTCTCACTCACTCACTCACTCACTCTCTCACTATCTCTTTCAGTGACTACTCACTCACTCACTTACTCTCTCACTATCTCTTTCAGTCACTCATCACTCACTCACTTACTCACTCACTCACTATCTCTGTCAGTCACTCATCACTCACTCACTCACTTACTATCTCTTTCAGTCACTCATCACTCACTCACTCACTCACTCTCTCACTATCTCTTTCAGTCACTCATCACTCACTCACTTACTCACTCTCTCACTATCTCTTTCAGTCACTACTCACTTACTATCTCTTTCAGTGACTACTCACTCACTCTCTCACTCACTCACTCTCTCACTATCTCTTTCAGCCACTCATCACTCACTCACTCACTATCTCTTTCAGTGACTACTCACTCGCTCTCACTCACTCGCTCTCTCACTCACTCACTCACTCACTCACTATCTCTTTCAGTCACTCATCACTCACTCACTCACTTACTATCTCTTTCAGTCACTACTCACTCACTCACTCACTCACTCACTCACTCACTCTCTCACTATCTCTTTCAGTCACTCATCACTCACTCACTTACTCACTCACTCACTATCTCTTTCAGTCACTCACTCACTCACTCATATCTCTTTCAGTGACTACTCACTCTCTCTCACTCACTCACTCTCTCACTATCTCTTTCAGTCACTCATCACTCACTCACTTACTCACTCACTCACTATCTCTTTCAGTGACTACTCACTCTCTCACTCTCTCACTATCTCTTTCAGTCACTCATCACTCACTCACTTACTCACTCACTCACTCACTATCTCTTTCAGTGACTACTCACTCACTCACTCTCTCACTATCTCTTTCAGTCACTCATCACTCACTCACTTACTCACTCTCTCACTATCTCTTTCAGTGACTACTCACTCACTCACTCACTCTCTCACTATCTCTTTCAGTCACTCATCACTCACTCACTCACTCTCTCACTATCTCTTTCAGTCACTCATCACTCACTCACTCACTTACTCACTCACTCACTATCTCTTTCAGTCACTCATCACTCACTCACTCACTCTCTCACTATCTCTTTCAGTGACTACTCACTCACTCACTCACTCACTCTCTCACTATCTCTTTCAGTCACTCATCACTCACTCACTTACTCACTATCTCTTTCAGTCACTCATCACTCACTCACTTACTCACTATCTCTTTCAGTCACTCATCACTCACTCACTCACTCACTCTCTCACTATCTCTTTCAGTCACTCATCACTCACTCACTTACTCACTCTCTCACTATCTCTTTCAGTCACTACTCACTTACTATCTCTTTCAGTGACTACTCACTCACTCTCTCACTATCTCTTTCAGCCACTCATCACTCACTCACTCACTATCTCTTTCAGTGACTACTCACTCGCTCTCACTCACTCGCTCTCTCACTCACTCACTCACTCACTCACTCACTATCTCTTTCAGTCACTCATCACTCACTCACTCACTTACTATCTCTTTCAGTCACTACTCACTCACTCACTCACTCACTCACTCACTCACTCTCTCACTATCTCTTTCAGTCACTCATCACTCACTCACTTACTCACTCACTCACTATCTCTTTCAGTCACTCACTCACTCACTCATATCTCTTTCAGTGACTACTCACTCACTCTCTCACTCACTCACTCTCTCACTATCTCTTTCAGTCACTCATCACTCACTCACTTACTCACTCACTCACTATCTCTTTCAGTGACTACTCACTCACTCTCTCACTCACTCACTCTCTCACTATCTCTTTCAGTCACTCATCACTCACTCACTTACTCACTCACTCACTCACTATCTCTTTCAGTGACTACTCACTCACTCACTCTCTCACTATCTCTTTCAGTCACTCATCACTCACTCACTTACTCACTCTCTCACTATCTCTTTCAGTGACTACTCACTCACTCACTCACTCTCTCACTATCTCTTTCAGTCACTCCTCACTCACTCACTCACTCTCTCACTATCTCTTTCAGTCACTCATCACTCACTCACTCACTTACTCACTCACTCACTATCTCTTTCAGTCACTCATCACTCACTCACTCACTCTCTCACTATCTCTTTCAGTGACTACTCACTCACTCTCTCACTCACTCACTCTCTCACTATCTCTTTCAGTCACTCATCACTCACTCACTTACTCACTATCTCTTTCAGTCACTCATCACTCACTCACTTACTCACTATCTCTTTCAGTGACTACTCACTCACTCTCTCACTCACTCACTCTCTCACTATCTCTTTCAGTCACTCATCACTCAGTCACTTACTCACTCACTATCTCTTTCAGTCACTCATCACTCACTCACTCACTCGCTCTCTCTCTCACTCACTCGCTCTCTCACTCACTCTCTCACTATCTCTTTCAGTGACTACTCACTCACTCACTCACTCACTATCTCTTTCAGTCACTCATCACTCACTCACTCACTATCTCTTTCAGTCACTCATCACTCACTCACTTACTCACTCACTATCTCTTTCAGTGACTACTCACTCACTCTCTCACTCACTCACTCTCTCACTATCTCTTTCAGTCACTCATCACTCACTCACTTACTCACTCTCTCACTATCTCTTTCAGTGACTACTCACTCACTCACTCACTCACTCTCTCACTATCTCTTTCAGTCACTCATCACTCACTCACTCACTCTCTCGCTATCTCTTTCAGTCACTCATCACTCACTCACTTACTCACTCACTCACTATCTCTTTCAGTCACTCATCACTCACTCACTCACTCACTCTCTCACTATCTCTTTCAGTGACTACTCACTCACTCTCTCACTCACTCACTCTCTCACTATCTCTTTCAGTCACTCATCACTCACTCACTTACTCACTATCTCTTTCAGTGACTACTCACTCTCTCACTCACTCACTCTCTCACTATCTCTTTCAGTCACTCATCACTCACTCACTCACTATCTCTTTCAGTGACTACTCACTCACTCTCTCACTCACTCACTCTCTCACTATCTCTTTCAGTCACTCATCACTCACTCACTTACTCACTATCTCTTTCAGTGACTACTCACTCTCTCACTCACTCACTCTCTCACTATCTCTTTCAGTCACTCATCACTCACTCACTCACTATCTCTTTCAGTGACTACTCACTCACTCTCTCACTCACTCACTCTCTCACTATCTCTTTCAGTCACTCATCACTCACTCACTTACTCACTATCTCTTTCAGTGACTACTCACTCTCTCACTCACTCACTCTCTCACTATCTCTTTCAGTCACTCATCACTCACTCACTCACTATCTCTTTCAGTGACTACTCACTCACTCTCTCACTCACTCACTCTCTCACTATCTCTTTCAGTCACTCATCACTCACTCACTCGCTCTCTCTCTCTCTCACTCACTCACTCACTCTCTCACTCACTCACTCGCTCTCTCTCTCACTCACTCGCTCTCTCACTCACTCACTTCGCTCTCTCACTCACTCACTCACTCACTCACTCACTCACTCTCTCACTATCTCTTTCAGTGACTACTCACTCACTCTCTCACTCACTCACTCTCTCACTCACTCACTCACTCACTCTCTCACTATCTCTTTCAGTCACTCATCACTCACTCACTCGCTCTCTCTCTCTCTCACTCACTCACTCGCTCTCTCTCTCACTCACTCGCTCTCTCACTCACTCACTCGCTCGCTCGCTCTCTCACTCACTCAGTCACTCACTCACTCTCTCACTATCTCTTTCAGTGACTACTCACTCACTCACTTACTCACTATCTCTTTCAGTCACTCATCACTCACTCACTCACTATCTCTTTCAGTCACTCATCATTTATCTTTTTATTTACTGTACAACTTCCTTTATATAGTTGAATGCAAAAAGTATTGTGATGTATATGATCAAAGTCTAGAAAATGTTCCTTCAAAGGAAGAACATTTTCAAAAATTGTTTGTTAATAATTTTATTATAAAATGTTCAAAATATCATTGGTTCTAAAGTTTGCATCCCCATTTCTGAATGTAATAGCAATGTTCTCTAATAATATCTTTGTATCTTTTTCCATTAAATGTTCATCCAACCTCTTTGGGTACTCTTTGAGCAGCTTTTTTTAGTAGTTTAGAGGGATGTGTGGATGCGACTCTCCCATTCACCATTATAATGCTCTTTTCAGGTATTCAGAGCATGACCAAAGTTTTCCATTACATCTCCAATTTTAATGTTTCCCACCCCCAGTTTTATAAAGGTTAAAACCTGCAGATCATATAGAGAAACACTTTGTCCATACCACCCTGTCACAGGGAACCACCCCGCCACATCAGTTACCACCCCGTCACAGGGTCATTTTGTTAAACTTTTATGGAAAGAAATGAAATGTTACATAAATGAATGTTGAATGATGTTCTTGTTGTGTGGACTAATCAGATAAATGTAACTTAATTTTTTTTATTAATTCATTTTTTCAGTACAAACAATGAGGCCATTGAAATGTCTAATTCATATTTCAAGATTAAAAATCTAAGAATAAAAAAATTGATTAAATTACAGACTTTCTATTGATGGTTTCCAAAAAAAAAAAAGGACGTTTTACTATTAGGAAAACATTAGATTTTAAAAATGTGTTTCTTGAATTTCCTTCTCTAATGGCGTACATATTGTCTGTAACGGGGTGGTACAAGAAAGGCTCCCTTGCCTGAATAAAAAGGATAATATTAATAAGGATTATGTGCCTGAGGTGGTAAAATATGTTTTTTTGGAGGATTAACATATCTTTCAATTTGTAAGTTTTAAAAAAAAAGTTTGTTCTTAATGAGACATTTGAAATTTGCAAAGTGGAAATGGCACCCGTTTCGTAGAATGACTCAGACACTATATCATATTTCTTAGATAAAAAGTTATAATTTGCTTATTTTATTACTGATCACAACATTTAGTGGAATCTTAAACATTTTTAAATTATGTCATACTACATCACACAGTGCTGGGTAATCACCAGCACACAAGCAACAGCAAGATAGGAGCAGGTTATTTAATTAATAAGACATTTTCGATTCCAATCTACATCTTGATGTAATCCTTCCTCATGATCACGCAGCATGTTTTTATCAGCTGAATGGGAGACTATTAAAGTGTGACGAGACTCGTGCTGCGCATGCAAGCCATTCATGCATGACAAGCCAATCAGCTATTTTGCCCTTTTCGGTGAATCGCACATGAAAAATCCTAAAACTTTATTACCAGGTTTAATTTATATTTTGAATAGAGTCATATTTTTTTATCAGATTATGTTTTCTCTTGTAATGTAATTTTGAATGTGACCGTGTTTAAGGAGAGTGTACCTATATGCTGGGTTATAAATCTAGAGGATTAATAGTGGTGTTTTTCTTATTAAATCATGTGTTGTTCTGAAAGCAAAAAGATACAAATGAAACACAGAATGTAGGCTGTCATCAGTGCAGCCTGACCGAAGCAAAGCATGCGTGTTTACTCACGTGATAAACCGAAAGTGAAGCGCTGTCGGCTCGTGGTACATGAATGGCTTGCATGCACTGCATGAGTCTGTTGGGTATACTGCAGTCTAGTCACATTTTAACTTTTTGTTTAGTCTCCCATTCAGCTGATGAAAACACGCTGCATGATCATTAGGAAGGATTACATCAAGATGTAGATTAGAATGTAGGTGCGGAATTTATATAAATAAAATAGTCTACTCGTTTCACAGTTGTTGGCATGCCACTGATCTTTGTGTGCCAATGCAGGCACGTGTGCCATATGTTGCCGACCTCTGCTTTTGAGACAGACCTACCATGAGCTCTGAGGTTGTTTATCGATGGTAAAGTATTTGAAGCCATCAGTCAGCATTATTTCAACATCACTGTTTTAAAATCTTGTTTAATTACAAAATTCTTGCTGTTCAACTACACTACCCATGATCCAGCAGAGAGAGATCAATCAATCAGAGAACTGTGTCCAACTAAGCCCGTGAAACAAGTCCAGCAGCGAGCACCCACTTCCTTGAAGCATTGTGAATGATGCAATTGAGTCAGTCTAAATTATATAGTTTCTATACTTATAATCAACAACCTAAAATCCACAGTTTTATACATTTCCATAATTTGTATTTGTTTTATTCTACATGGGATTGTAATTCATGCCCTCATGAAAGACGGTAAGTACACAGTCTTGTAACTTCAGGCGCTTCTTGTGCTCTATAGCCATCACATTGAGCATAGTGTTCTCCCAATAATTTCTCCACAAGTGATAAATCAGATTTCTTACATAAAATATGATCATCATCATTACAGTGGCAGAGCTAGGGAATTACTTTTTATCTCAAAATTATGTATTTGAATAAAGAAAATTAAGACTTTTTTGTTTTGTTTTTTTTTGGCAGTGCTGTAGCACAGAATCATTGTAATGTCAGTTCTATCTTCAGATATACAAACGCACTCCAACTCCTCCAGCACCCACACGCTGAGAGGGATGCTTTGGCATTGACTGCATATCAGCAAGCGTCGATAATTTCTCTCCCTGCACTTCCTGGAACGGAGTTCAAGCAGGCTGATCGCGGGCGATCCTGTCTCACTGCTCATCCTTTACTGATATTATACAGAGGACGAGGTAATTTATGAGAATATGATACATTTCAATATTTCAGAATTCTCTACAGATTAAGAGCTCATTTCATACACTCTTTTGGGAAAATAAACAATGTTAACAGTGGATGGCTTCCCCAAAATGTGCTTGGCATGGCATGGCATCTCTTTAGATTCATAGGTATCTTGAAAGTGGTTCTGAGTGCGTAATTTTCAACTTTTTTTCTTGTTTGTCCAGACAGTTTAGAGTAGAATATTTTAATTCTTAAAAAAAAAAGAATATATACTAGGGACTCACAGCCTTTGGCTATGTTTAGAACAGCATGCTACTATATTACTCATACTGTTTCTGCTGCAGTATGCTATACATACGGCATGTAAATTGTCTGTATTCATGGAATACCCAAATTACGTAGTACTACATTTGCATAAATGTGCAAAGCACAATGCCCGGATGGCTGTATCCAACAATGCAATGTGCTTGACTTGACCAATTCCAATGTGAGGAATGAACCAGGTTTTCTTATGACATTTTGCACAAACGTGGCTTTACAGTGCAAAATAAGATGCCTCATTTCTCCGGCCAAATCGGTTCCCTGGCTTGGGGCCTCTGGAGTGTCAGCTTGAGCATGTAATTCTCTTTTTATGTCTCCAGAGCCCAAGGATTTTGAATTCTTTGACATATTGTCCTCCTAGAACAGTTATGGAACAGAATGTATTGAATTTCACCAGTTTATGACATTAATAGTGTTAAAATAAGCAACTTAATATTTTTTAAAAGTTTGCAGTACAGTATATACTGCACAGAATGAAATACCCTTGTGTTTTATAAGGATCATAAAGTTCTTTAGAATATGTCAGCTTTGTAGGTCAAAAAGCACACCAAAGCAGCATAAAAGTACTTAAAGTAAAATTTTTAAGTCAATTTTTACAATAAATCTCCTAAATCTCCTCTTTTTAAACAGCCTTCCTAAGCGCTTCTCTCTCTCTCTCATGAGTTTGTCTTTTGTTTTTAGTGATTCACATTCTTCGTGCATATCACCACCAACTGGGCAGGGAGGATAATTATAGTAAAAAGGACTTAAATATGGATCTATTTCTCACCCACAGCTATTATGTTACTTCAAAAGACATGGATTAAACCACTGGAGTCGTATGGATTACTTTTATACTGCCTTTATATGCTTTTTGAGCTTCAGTTTTGGACTCCGTTTACTTGCATTGTATGGACCTACAGAGCTGAGATATTCTTCTAAATCTTTGTGTTCAGCAGAAGAAAGTCATACACATCTGGGATGGCATGAGGGTGAGTAAATGGTGAGAGAATCTTCATTTTTGGGTGAACTATCCCAATTTAAAAGCTCATTAGTCAGACTTGGATTTATTTATTATATGGAAACCGAGAGACAGGTTCATTTGGTTCTCTGCTACATGAACAAACTGTCAAATGGCAGACGCTGGCAATAATTGGAAGAAAATGCAGGTGTATCTCATTCTGTGAGAAAATTAACTGTAATTATTGTTCAACAAAACACTTTGAGCCCAGTATGATTCATATGAAAATGCAGATAAAAGCACACTCATTTAGTGTTATTATAGCCAAATATAGTTGAATACTGCTGCTAGACTGAAGGTCCGTTTCCTAGATGCAAATTGAACTCAGTCCAAGGCCAGAAAATACTTTGAAAAGAGACTCTGCTTTGATATAATTAAGCTCAGGACTGAACTAATTTGGCTGCAGTGGCTCACTTTTACCTGCCAGGTAAAATTTCCCACCTCTGAACTAGAATGCACATTTGCTTTCAGTATTCTCTTCATTGCCAAGAAACATTACGTCATACTGCGTGTCAAATAAAATCATCTTGGGAGATATAGCAAAATAATCACCTTCACCACAGATTGAAAACACTTCAGATACAATGCAGTTGCACACAGGAAGTGGATGCTAGTAGCAAAATATAAAATTACCATGAATGTTAGCCACTACAAATGGACTTGCACTTCATTATAATATGGCTAATATGAATACTTTGCCCAATTTTTGTTCCATGTGATAGTTTGTTAGATCACACTTCTGCCATTTGTGTGTATATAAATCTGTCAGTTGTCAGTCTGTCATGTTAAAAATGTGCATTGTTGGGCCTGTTCAGTTAATGGCAGTATTCATTTTAATATTTGATTAGCAGTTTGTTACAATTTTCTTAAACTTTTTGTACTGTGTTGGGTCATCTATTGGGTCCATTGTAAAAATCTGGGCCCTGAAGCAAAACTAGTTTAGAACCTTTGAATTACATGAAGTATGAATGTTACAGCATATTAAAATGCAAATCTACCAAAGGGGAAAGAATATTGGATCTAAACAAATGAACAATACCCCAGACAAATGCAATTGTAGTGATTTATTTGTACAATAGGAAGCAGACTGTGCGGTGCCTCAACTCAAGGCAAACACGGGGCAGTATGTGCTCAGGACATAAACCTCAAACGCTCATCCACTGTGTGCTACACTCCGAGGAATCAGAAGAGAACTTGACCCAAAGAAAAGCATTTAAGGAAACAAAAAAATAGATCCCAGCTAATCAGTAAACACTAAAATCAGAAGCATGTTTAAAGGCAGAAAACATAACTTAAAGCAAATAAAACAAAAATATTGCATTAAGGATCAAAATGGCCCAGTGCTGGGTAATTCAAAGATTATAGCCACATTTGCTTGAAACTGATCAAAGCTAGATGGTGTAACTGTAAACAAATGCCCAAACTATGACCCACACACAACATTTACAACATTTCACATGAGTCAGATATGTGCATTGTTATACTAGCCACAAAAAGGTGTCAGGACAATCCCTTCATTATCAATTTCTTACAGCAACATTGACAAAAATATATTGGGGCGATTTAAAACTTAAATACTTTCAAAACAGCTTCCCTTGTTGTAATACCATCATTAAGTCTGAAAGCAGTTAAATTAAGATATATAAAATAACAAAAATATAGCATATAGAAAAAGGTATTACAAAAGACAGACCAGTCCTACAGAGATGGTGACGACTGATAATTCCAACAGCGAAACAGTTTGAGGGTCCAAATGGGCAACAGAAGAGTGAGGGAGTGGGTGGTTTAGAGTTGAAAGTCAGGTTTGAGTGGATGCAGTCTTGCCCCAATCACAACCAGAGGGAGCAAAGTGAAACCCACGTGTGCCATCAGGTCCCCTAGGTAGCCGCACCACACCTGGGGGAAGACCGTCTGCATTCTGGATCTTTCTGCCAAGCATGGGACTTCCTACAGGGCTGCTATCCTGACTTGCCACTTGTTTCCTACGCTGGACCCAGGGGCTACCAGAGGGCGTCAGGCTGCTGTCTGAGGAATAGTCTGCCCAGCGCCAACCTGGTTCAGGACTCAACCTGCCCTCGCTAACCAAAGGAGACATGCCAGAGTGGTGCGTTTTGCGTTGGGTGCAGGGACTGGCCCGCGGGCTACTCCAGGGGCTTGAACGCGGGGACACCACCGGACTAAGGTGGTTGGGACCTGCGCTGGTGGGACTGAGCTTGTTGCAGGAGCGGGACTTGCGGGCCAACCGCGGAGATGTGGGATTACTCTCGGTTTCCGAAGAGCTTGCGGCTGATTCATCACCGTGATATTGCAACTCCCGAACACGACTGTTCAGCGAGCGACTCTTACGCATGCCACTGACGCCTTCCTCTCGTGGCCGGTCTTTCGAGACCTTTTTCTTAGGTGGTTTAGTGCCGATTAGAACAACTTTCAGCCCCAATGGGCCTCTACCGTCTCCTCCTCCCCTGACCGCCTCATGGGCCTTTACTGCTGCCTCCACCTCTTCAAACTCAACAATGGCACACTCCTCCATGCCCAGCTGTGAATACCGGCCACTGAGTTTCTTCAGATCAGCTGGTAAATCTTTGCTGGGCTTCAAAACCCGTACGGAGGAAATTGGGCCATAGTTTCCAAACGCCTTCAGTAGAAGCTCCATTAGGCGCTCCTGCTGGGTCGGTCCCGCTCCGCTGCCTCCGTTCCCCTCGCTGCCAAGCGCAATGCCCAGTTCCGGCCAGCGCTTCAATTCACTGAGCAGCAGCATGCGACTTGGCAAAGACTCGCTGGCAAACACTGGTACAGTTGACCTGCGACGCACTTTACGGCCCTCATCATTCAGTTCCAGCAGGTTTGAGTGCCGCAAGGCATATGCTGTGGTTCTCCAGTCCCGCGTCAAGTGCTTCACCTGAGGGAGAGACAGAAATTATTTGACCTTCAGGTTTGACAATCAACCCTGTTAAGCCAAAAAGAAAAAGCTTAATATCCACTCAGCTCTCCTTTTAAAGTTCATAAAAAGCTTTTGGTTGTTAAGGACTGAATTTTAGCTTGGTTTCTTACCCAAAGCAATTGTATTGCTTCAGAAGACATTGCTTCAGAAGACATTGCTTCAGAAGACATTGCTTCAGAAGACATTGCTTCAGAAGACATTGCTTCAGAAGACATTGCTTCAGAAACTTTGAGTTGTATGGATAACTCTTATGAAACCTTTGTTTTTACCACAGCTTGCAATTTTTGGACCCCACTGACTAGCAGAGATACTCAATCTTTTCATTCTGCAGAGGAAAGTTAGTTTCAGATGCGATAAGGGTGAAATGAAAATGACTTGTGGGAACTACTCCTTTTGCAAACTGCAGACTTGCAAATACAGTATTTAAAACTCAAAGACAAATGATTCTTTGTGGACTTAGTCATTGTAAAATGGAACAAGTCAAACCAACTTGCCAGTTCATGTCAAGAGTAAAGCGGTGTCAATGCCATGCCACTGCTTGTCACTATATAAAAGGGATTGTTCACTCAAGATAGATAATTGTCATTGCTTGAGATTCACATCTTGTTCAACAAATGCTGCAGAACAAGACGTGAAAGCCTCAAATAAATTTTAACCTCAGACCTTTTTCCAAAAGCGTAAATCCACTGCTCACAAAACACCAGTTAGACCAAAACACTGCTACAAAAACCTCTCAACAACCAGAGAGAATTTTGCAGGTCAATCTCTATAAGTTTTGTGGTTACAAAACACACACACACACACACACACACACACACACACACTTGTGTAGGTTCCCCCTCGTGTCACCAAAACCTCTCATCAACAAGGCATTTCTGTCCACAAAACTGCCCCTTACTGGCTGTTTTTTATTTTGGCACCATTCGGAGTAAATTCTAGAGACTGCTGTGTGCCAGGAGATCAGCAATTACAGAAATACTCAAAGCAGCCCATCTGGCACCAACAATCATGCCATAGTCCAAATCACGGAGATCAAATTTTTCCATTCTGATGGTTGATTTGAACATTACCTGAAGCTCCTGATCCATATCTGCATGATTTTATGCACTGCAGCTACATGAATGTTGACCCCCCCCCAATTTGGAATGCCCAGTTCCTAATGCACTTTTAAGTCCTCGTAGTAACTTCCATTGCTCCATGGTCCAGTTCTGATGTTCATGCGCCCATTGTAGGAGCCTTCGGCAATGAACCGGTGTCAATGTACACAACCCCCATGCTGCAATGCACTGTGCTCTGAAACCTTTATATCATGGCTAGTATTAAATTTCAACAATTTGTGCTACAGTAGCTCTAATGTGGGATCGGACCAGATGGGCTAGCCTTTGCTCCCCACGTGCATCAATGGGACTTGGGCGCCAATGAACCTGTCGCCGGTTCACCGGTTGTCCTTCCTTGGACCACTTTTGGTAGGTACAAACCACTGCATACGCATCACTGCAACACCCCATAAGACCTGCCATTTTGGAGATGCTCTGACCCAGTCATCTAGCCATCACATATCAGCCCTCCTCAAAGTCGCTCAGATCGTCACGCTTACCCATTTTTTCTGCTTGCAATCCATGAAATTAAACTGACTGTTCACTTGCTGCCTAATATACCCTTTCCCTTGACAAGTGCCATTGTAACTAGATGTTATTCACTTCACCGGTCAGTGGTTTTAATGTTGTGACTGATCAGTGTGTGTTTGTATACTGGCGGCCAAAATTTCGGAATAATGTACAGATTTTGCTGTTTCGGAAGGAAATTTGAAAAAAGTTATTTTTGATCAAACTTAGACAGGGCCCATTTAGAGAAGCCATAACTCAAACACCTTATCCTCGAGGAGTCCTGCTAAACTGGTACTAGAAAATCACTTGCCATTATATCATACACATCTGAAAGCTATTTGGTTCATTAAATGAAACCATTGTCTTTGTGTTGCCACAGTATACAATAGACTGGCATGGTCAATATTAGGTCAGAAATGGCAAAAAGAGAAACAACTTTCTCTAGAAACTCATAAGAGCATAGAAACTTGTTTTGAGGAATGAAGGCTATACAATGTTTGAAATTGCCCAAAAAAATTGAAGATTTCATACAAAGGACAACTGACTCTAACAAGGACAGAAAGAGCTTCGGAAGGCCCAGATGTACAACTAAACAAGAGGATAAGCACAACAGAGTCTCTAGTTTGAGAAATAGATGCCTCACATGCACTCCGCTGTCAGCTTTATTAAATTCTACCTGCTCAACACCAGTTTAACGTATAAGAGTAAAGAGAAGACTAAGCGATGAAGGCCTTATGGGATGAATTGCAAAGAAAGACACTTTTGAAACTGAAAAAAATCAAAAAGGATAGAATGGTCAAAGAAACCGACATTGGACAACAGATAATATGAAAAGTGTTATTGATCTTAACCCCATTGAGCTTTTGTGGGATCAGCTAGACTGTAAGGTGCGCGAGAAGTGCCCAACAAGTGCTACAGGAAGTGTGGGGTGAAATGTCACCCAAGTACCTGGACAAACTGACATCTAGAATGCCAAGAATCTGCAAATCTGTCATTGCTGCACATGGAAATTTTTCAAAGAGATCTTTGTAGTGGTTTAAGAATTTCTGAACATTGTTGTGCCTACATTACAGTACTGTAAGTGATGGTGAAAATCACGGTCAAAAAGAAAATTCAGTGACACCAACTAATTGTTTCAAATGTACAGATAAATTAGCATAAGTGAAGGTATGCGTAAATAAATGTAACCATAAACTGACAGATTTAGCAGAACATTTTGTCCAGCATTGTTGTACCATGCACAAGAACAGTTACCAAAAACATGGTTGAGCAAATATGCCTCAAGTGAATTGAGCGTGTGCTTTCTAAATGAGAACATGAGAAAACTAACAGCAACTTTGCGGTGGCCAGATAAGCTTAAATGCCACAGTCACAGATAGCCAGTTATGTTACAGAATTATTTCAAACTGGACATTAAAGCATGAATTTGATAGAAAGATACAGATGAAGGAACAGAAATGACAGTTCGCTTGGCATACAGACGACTTCGCCTAACAAACAGAACAAATTATAAAATTTTCCGATTTTAGCTAAATGCTTGCGCTAAAGTGCAAAAACTGAAAAGTTTTTAGCTTTAAATATTAGCTTAAGCTTAACTTTGCTTTAAATGATCATACTTAATGTTTTGAACAAAGATATTGTGTTAACATTTCCAATTTTAAAAGGAGTACCAAATAATTGTTGACAGCCTGTGGTCTGCTATTTGCCATTGCTAATCAGTGGCAGGAGGCATTTATAATTATGGGGGAGGGACTTTCTAATTTTAGAGAGGCAATTATTTTATGGCATGAGAGTCGTCATCAATATTTTTGGTCCATTTGCCTGGAAAAGAAAAACCAGAATGAGTACATTTTGTAACAATTTACAGTAAGGTTCCATTTACATTAGTTAACATGAACGAACAATTAATACTTTTACAGCATTTATTTAATTTCATAATGTTAACTTCAAAAGTTGTATAAGTTAACATTAGTTAATTCACCATGAACTAACAATGAACAATTGTATTTCTGTAAACTAACATTAACAAAGACTAGTAAATGCTGTAAAAAAAGAATACACAGTCATTGTTAGTTCGCATTAACTGATGTTAACTAATGGAACTTTATTGTAAAGAGTCACCATAAATGTTTACATCTGCTGAAATTTAGCCATAATCTCATTTAAATTTCATGGGGTCTGTAAGAACTGGTATATTTGAGAGATTGTTACCTTTTTAAAGGAGGTGAGAAGCTTTACGCTGACGAAGCCGAGCTTATTGCGCCGAACATGTTTCAGAAGGAATGCGTCATGCTCCAGGTTCTCATCAGACAGATAATATTCAATCTGTGCTACAAGTTTCTGGATGAGCTCTGGGTCAGGAGGTTGCCAGCTCTCCTCCTCGAGTTCTCCACCGCTGGTGCCAGCACCACTGAGAGAGAACACATGCATGACTTTCTACATTTGCAACTCAAATCAATTCAGCATCAGGTTGTATAATGAGTGTTTGTCAGCATGTTAATGCTGCGGAGAGCCTGTCCGTTTCTTCTCATCCACCCTTAAATCTCAGATTCCCCCACAATTCAATGGCCTGTGCAAAACATGAGCATCACAGCTTGCAACACCAACACACGCCATCTCTCCACGAGCAGAGCAGAAGCCGAGAACTCTCCATCTGACCGACACAAATGCTGGCTGAAAGCTCCGGGGGACAACCAAGGAAAACAAATCTGTACCAGCTTAACCTTTATCTGATAAATTGCCAAAGCCTCAATGAGATTTTGCTGCTTTCCTACCTGCCTGTTGGAAATGACCTTCAGAAATCCAAATTAAATTGATGACTCAATGCCTTCCAACCTCCTACACCCTATAAAAATGTTCGTCTACTTGGACGGTACCGATCTGGCAGGCAAGTAGACTACTAAAGAGACAGACATTAGGAGCAACACTTGAACAAAGCAGGGGAACCCTTCAGGCACAAAACGTAGCCCAGCATAATCCACCCACCAGTGCTGGTGCACAATAGTAGAAACAGCGAGACTCATTAGAGCTGTATAACAATACAAGCTCAACACTCGTGGGCTGCAGCTTCACAACTAATAAAAGAGATGCAACTGAATCCATAATACGCAGTAGCTCATTCTGACAGTGAGTGGGAACACGGTTGAACAGGTCATCTGGGAGAAATTTGACAGTTTGTCAACAGTGCAAATAAGCCAGTGTGCATTGTCCAGTGCTCTCAGAAACACGCGTGGTCAGTGTTTGCTGCGGTCAGTCACTGACAGACTAATGATCTCAGACCACATTGAAAATCTAAGAATTTCAATCTAACTGGGAAAGAAAATTATTTTGCACAATTTCTAGATTGTGACAATCTAGAAATCAAAGCAAATTTGTGACGGTGACCAATATTAAGGTATAGTCGGTCTTTAAAATACATTAAGCTAAATCGACAGCATTTGTGGCATAATGTTGATTTGACTCGTCCCTCCTTTTCTTATAAAAAAGCAAAAAAATCTGACTGTGACATTTACAATAGAAGAGAATAGGGCCAATCAGTAAACGTTATAATACTCACCATTTTGAAAATATAGCCACAAGACAAACAATATGCCTGTTAACATGATTTTACAGAGATAAAAATCACTAACCTTTTCTGTGTTTTATCCAGTTTCACATCTTCACAGTCATGACAATGTTACAGCATAAACCCTAAAAACAATTATTTAAACAACTTGTAGCTAAAATACATGAGTTTTAGTAGCATTAAATGCAAGTGCTTTTATAAAATTATAAACGTCACGTTTCTGCCTTTTAACCCTCCAAAAAATGGCCACATTCTATTCCATTGTATGTCCATCAGTGTAACCTCCATTTTTGCTTTTTTTGTTGTTTTGTTTTTTAAAGAGGGAAGTCGAATTTTTTTTTTTTTTTTTTTTTTTTTTTTGCATTACTCAAAATTATGCAACAGATGCTGTCGATTGAGCCGAACTCTTATTGAACCAGAAAATACCTTCAGCTCCTTTTTAAAGACAGTAAGATTTCCTTGCCTCCATTGAAGCGCACAAGATGCTCTTTGAAACGTTCTCAAATCATGCTGTATAACATGGATCATCAGGTTTTGAACAAAACTTGTGCAGTCCAGCTTGTTAGAATAAGAAATTCTGAAATTAACTCAGATTGTTGGGCTGATCATTTGTAATGATTTGAAATAATTCAAATTAGAATTTCAAAAAGGAAATAGAAGCTCTAAAATATCTTTATTAATTTGTAGCTATTAGTCTGTACAAATAAATCTGCATTATATTCCATTTATTTATATTATTCAGCATAATATTAGCATTATTATTGGTATTAATAATTTATAAATAAAAAAATAAAAATAAAAAAAACACTGAATTAAAAACGACCACAAGAATGGACTGCGCGAGATGACCCCAATTTGAACTACTGGAGCAACAGGTCTGGTTCCATTCCTGCCTAAAGAGTTGCGCGTCAGGTGTCACTATACAAACAATTGATCACATTCACAATTAGAAGTAGATTCTTTGAAAGTGTCAAGCATCGTCAACAACCATGTATAACCCTGAAAGTGCTGTTGTGCGTGTGTGTGTGTAGGGGAGCTTGAGTCAATGACAATCAATGACAAATCTCATTAAGGATTAAATGAGGTAATATCACAATAAGTCTTTAAACCTGGATTTATCGTGTCTTCCGATTTCGTCTTCGCTGCCGCTGCCAGTGTGGAGCTCGATGGCGTTTGATGAAACCTCGTCAGGTTCCTCGTCCTCCGCCGCCTGGATCGCGACAGTGATGGTCACCGGAGCGTTCATCTCGGGTAGGTGTTTGTCCGCGACCGCGTCCGGCGCGTCTGACAGCCGCTGCTGCTCGGTGGTGGTGCTCATGGTCTCCGCCGTGAATGCGTCCTCTTCCGGAGCTCCGCTAGTCTCGTCGCTCGATGGGAACCCGAGAGCGACGCTGTAAGGCGGATACAAAGTTCCCAAGCGCTTGTGAAGAGCAAAGGGAGCCGTCAGGATGCGCTCCACAGCGGACCAGAGCGGCCAGAATCGGCACCACGGAGAGTGTTCCGGTTCAGAGCTGTCAGAGGAGGAAGAGTGGACGGGATTGGGTCCGTCATGAACTGCTACTTCCTCATATGTAAGAGGCTTTGTGTGTTTGAATCGCGCTCGGGGATTGGGCCATGACGCCTCCCCAACCCACCAGCAAAACTGAAGCCAAGAGGGCGGCAGCAGGAACGCGACGCACCGCAGGAACGCGTTCAGCACGGCGGACATATCTTCACTTCTTTTTCTCATGACTCATTAGAGAGGTGGCGAGCGGCTCGTTATTACATTTATATTGGCAAACAATAATCGTTTCACGTGAGGGCAATTAATGACAGAATACTTGGCGATCAATCAACGCGTGAGACGCACTCTAGATGCGTAAATTGGATAATAGGCTTTAGAGTTGCAGAGCCATGCGGATTCACTAATTGGGAAGGACGAAAGAAACGTCTTGTAAACAAATGAAGCTTTCCCTATTTTATTTATTTAATAGGCTATAAATAAAATGCAAAACTGTAAAGCGTGCATTTTACCTCAAAAGTGTTCACAAGTGTTTTCTTTGTAAGGGGAATGTGTAAACAATATAGTCATATCATCTCTTCGTCTGTCTGGCTAATGGCAAAAAAGTCTAGAGTGCAGATCTATTGACCTATCTTCACGTATCTTCACGTTCAATTAGTTGTTAAGGTGAATGTATGACGTCATTTGTGTTCTGACTCATTCAGTGCTGTGTGATTGATCTTCCGTCTGCAGGGCGCGTTCAGCCGTGAGTGATGTAATGCTGCTGCGAGACGTCACAGTCGTGACCCGCATACAGATGATGATTAGAGCACCATTCACAAATACGTACAATGCAGTCTGGCCTGCAATAAACCAGCAGCAGGCTAAAGTTGACATATTTCTGTTCATCTCTCCAGTACATTCATTGGGAAACAATGGACTGTGCATTATGGAAAGCACTGTAATAAAGTCTTAATGGAACTGTTCGGGCATTGATACACAAGATTCATGGATTTTTGGCGAGTGTATAATTTATTTACTGAACATACAGCTGTTTGTCTGGGCAGTCAATGTGTCTCTCATTATGTGGATTTGTTTATTGTCTGCTTGAATAATAGGGAATCAATAGATTTTTTCTGGTCTGTCCAGTTGCTAAAGAGGTGATCGTGTTTGAATGCACCCTGCATTAGATGGCTGAAAACACGGTGTTATAGGCCTACCTCCGTCCCCCACTTCTTATTGAGCCAGAGTAGGCTATTTATAGATACTAAACCCTGGGGAACGACCTGCATAGGCCAGCATGAATTCATCCGTGATTGGAAAATACACAATGATTTTGTAATTCATTATAGAGTGTTTTATGTCTGAATTATTCTCCATAATACACAAAAGGGAATGTGCAAACGTCATTTGTGTGTATGTTTCAAAAATTGTCATTGTCATCATCTTTCTTATTCCTTCTGCCTGCTCCCGTTAGGGGTCGCCACAGCGGACCATTCGTGATCCGCATATTTGACTTGGCAAAGGTTTTACGTCGGATGCCCTCCTGACGGAAGCCCCAGTGGCTGGGAGACTCTCACTCACACCTACTGGGCAATTTTAGAGTTTGTTTCAAAAACTGACAATAATAAGCCTTAATTAATAATGGTTTGTATTAAATGCATTGCATGATATGCTTTTGAATGTAATTAACCAACAGAAGAGAGTACAGAACTTTCACGCCCACAGAAATAAACAGATGCAGTGGAAATCACACTCATACTGACCCCACATGCAACATCTCTGTCATATAGAACTCTCGTGAAATCTGCACACTACCTGACTGGTTATACACTGACTTAAGTGTTGCACAGACAGATATTTATAATTTTTGATTATTGACTTACCAGGACATGAATCTTTGCATTGGTTGAAAAATTAATCATTGTGATAAGATGAAATTATTCCAAATAAAAGTTTTTAGTAACATTTAGGGAAATAACAGAATGAGCTTGGTGGTTTGAAATAGTAGGTTTCCAAGAAATATTTCACAAGACTAAGGAAGTAAAATGTTGCGTGTCAATATGAGCTTCTGTCAACCTTTTAGAGCTGAAATGGTGGGCAAAAGATGGTGTGAAAAGAGTTAATGAGCAAGTGTTTTGCAAAATAAAAAAACATTCTGAACGATGCATTAAGTGCTGTGTGGACTGTGGGTGATTTTATAATAGATTGTTCACATATTTCTGATACCAAATTATTTTTAGATTATAATTTTTATATAATATAACTACAAAAACATTTCCTTTATATCTCTTAAGTACAAAAAGTATTGTGGTGGTACCACAATATAATGATGACATAGTATACTGAATAATTAGCATTTTCAAATACTCATTCTATAATTGGGAGTATATTTAATGTCAACAAAATAGTACTAAAACAAAGTGCTTTCTCAACAAAACAACTATTGGTTTATGTTAATATATTTATTCAGTGTAACATATCTACTAGTTGCAAATCTTAAGCATTAAACACCTTTTTGATATTATAATGGAAAGGATGTTTTTATTCTTTTATAATAATTGTAAGAATTGTATATTTTTGCAGATATTCATGCGATATTTTCAGCAAGGTCACAAGTGAAAAAAATCATACAATTAAATAAAATAATACATTTAAATATATTAAAATTAAAATAAGATACAGTGGGGTCACGTCAAAGATGTTACCCATTGGCCCTGGAGGGTAACATATTTGATGGTAATATTGTTGACAGTTCCACCATTTTGACTCATAATTCCAATGGTAGGTCTTGCCTGTCCAAACATGTCATTTTCTTGATCAGGTTAACCTCAAATTTGAATATATATTTTAGTTAAAATCATAAAAATATTGCAAACCATCTGCGTCGCCAGGTCATTTTTCCGGGGCTTAGGCCCCGAAAGATTTGACTGTAGCCCCGAATGTAATTTTAAATGTAGGCAACACAAGTTTAGGTGCAGCTGAACAACAACAACACCCTCCCCATGCTGCTACTAGAGAGAGGCAGCTTGTGTCACTCTAGAGGAAAAATGAAACGTCAAGAAAAAAGCAACGCAGCCTTTTAGACTTTATTGAAAAGAAGCGTAATTGTGAGGATTAACTGATGTTAAATGTTTAGCTTAATGTTTTTAAACATGGACGTCCAAATGTAGGGTGACCATACGTCCTCTTTTACCAGGACATGATGTCCTCTTTTTCTGACCTTAAAAAAGCGTCCGGCCGGGATTTCTAAATTTGTCGATTCGGCTTTAGCTGCATTATGATGTGCATCTGGTCTAATATTTCATTGTGTGTGCGCATTTGCATTGCTTTAACCCCTCTTTGTAAGTCCCGCCTTCTCGCACACAATTGGTCGATTATAAGAGGCTTGCAGCAACTATTGGCCAAACACTGTTGTGTTCGCTATCAAATAGTTGCTTGACAGTAGCAGTAGATGACAGCTGAGTGGTAACAGTGCCCAAACGAAAGTGCAAATTTACAGAAGATTTGCACAAAAAATGTCCATGCTCTCGTCCAGGTCGAGATCCGTGGGAAGCAGAATGTATAACATGTAAAGCTGCACTTATCTGTCAGTTGCTAATTAAGGTGCAAGTGATTTAGAAACACACATTATCTCTGCGAAGCATAAAGGGTCAGCAACAGGTGAAAGTTCATCAGGTAAATTAACGAACTACTTTTTGCGACCAGGTAAATTTGTTATCACATTGCTTCATTTTCCATGTCATTTCAAAATAATAGTAATAGTAAATGAAGGTACAACCATGGCATCGAATATTTTATTTTAGTACATGTACATTCAAAAGAATGTTGGAAATCTTGATTTATTTATATATATTTGTTATGCTAATAGAGTGTCTTTTTCACTGTATTAAAGTTTGCATTCATAGTAGCACTGTTTTGAACCCTATTACTAGTAATCAGCAACTGACTGACTTAGATGTTCATATAAGAGTAAACTAATGTTACACCAAAATTGTTTTACTGTTTAATGATAAATCAGGAAATTTGGAAATTTCCAATGAACAACACATGTACTTCAGTGTTTTCCATAAATTGACTAGACTCTGGTGGCCCGCCACAGTCTCATTTGCCCTGGACTAGCACACCCCATGCAGACCACAGTCTCACAATGAAACAAAAACATTAAAACATTTAAAATGTTTTTGCACTTCTCAGTCTCATAATAACATAAAATAAAAGGTTGTGTTTTGTACTCTCTCTCACGCACCAGTCAGCTCCTCACCCGCTGCTGTAAACTCATGCACTCACACACACTTGCAGATAAATGCACTGGAGAATTCCTGGATCCGTCTAATGTTATTTGGTTGATGAGGTAATCTTTGAGGTAATTAACGTTAACTAACATTAAATGTATCCACTGCATTTATATAATACTCCACACACAATTTATCATCATCAGTGTACAAGAGCAAACAGATAATATTACTGCCAAAGTTATAATCATGATGATTAACGTAAATTAACGTTAGTGTTACTAGGTTAATTGGCATAACGTTACAATATATATGGCTTCATTAGCTATCTATCGTTAGCAGTCTGAGGTAACATTAAAAGATAAAAAGCTGAAACTGACATCCTTAGTTTTTACCCTGCTTTTCAGAATGATTTTTTTGAGATGTCAAACCCCAGATGAGGAAGAGACATGGTGTCTAATTTAAATGAGGCCCTGTGAGAGATTAGTTAGCACCACAGACTCTAGCTCTGAGTGAAAATTGGGGGTCGGGTAGTGTCAATCCAGCTAGTCACTTTTGGCGAGGCAGGCCTTGGCTCTGTCAGTTAAAACCTGGCTGGGGGTGAAGAGCATCATGTATATAGGGAAGAATTGGGGGCACTGTTTCTCACAATTAAATTTATTTCAATGTTGCCTACTGCAGCTTTAAGAGCACAAAAGCCACACCCTATTTAATGGGGCCGGGCTAAGCCCCAAACCTCCTCAAGTCCTACAAATGCCTCTGTTGCAAACCATAACAATGTACCAAACAGTCAATTAATATATATGCTATTGTAGTGGAAATATTGAAAAACAATTAAAGGACACTTGCCATTATCTGTTCAAAATGTCTGCCACCAAGGAAAATGACATCACGTGATGTTTGTCATATGATTTTTGTATACACCTTTTTTTGTTGTTGGGGGTAACACTGTTGACATAACTTTTGCGGATATGTCAAACTCAATCTAAAAAATACTAGTTTTCTAAAGTGTTTAGAATCCAAATATAATGTTGATTTTTAAAATGTTTATTCATTATTTTTAAACACTCACTTCAAAAACGGACAATGCAAAAACTGTCAGTTAAGCTGAGTGGATACAATGAATGACACCCTGGACGGAGAGGTGCGGCGACATTGGTGTGCGCACATGTTTAGTTTGTACATTTGTACAGAGATTATTTCACCTCTAAAGATCTAAATTGTGCCAAAAAAATTACCAAAAAAAAAAGACTAAAACAGCAATTGCGAGTGGGGTGGCCAGGCTTCGGTCCATGGTGGCCAAGGCCGCCTCTGGCCACCCCCTAGCTCCGCAACTGATTGTACGCTAAATTATAGAATGAGTTAAATATCATGCAGAACATGTTAGAACCCCTTTGGGTCCTATATGGAATCTTGTCTTCTAAGAGTGTGTAGTTTGTGTTGATGTTTAGTGATTTGGGAGAAAACAAAATCAAAAGTGCCTTCCCGCTGAATCCTACCATATTCACGATACTCCAGGTTTCGCCATGTATTACAAAGGTATTATTTGGTAGATGAAGTTGTGTTAATAATAATAATAATTCATAATAAAAATAATGACACATTGTTTCATTTACAAGTTTAAATGAATTATTATACCCTCTAGGAATATTACAATGGCTTCAATAGTTTTTTCCGGATAATATATATGGTAGGACCTGACACGCCCTTTACTATTTACATGCCGTTGCTGGTTGCTAAGGACGCAAAGTGACGCGTGCTGTCCCTGTAAAGTATTCGCGAAAATTAGATTTTTTTTCTAGACTTAATTAACCGCTTTCAACCAGTATAGGAAACTCTAAAAATGCACAGCAGCAAGGATAATGCTAATGTTAGTGAACTCAATTACTAAATTAAATAAAACGCATATCAGCGTTTGAATTTGAACATTATTGTGCCATAATTGAGTGATTATTCGAGCTAAGATGCGTTCAAATAAACAACAAAACGGTGACAATGCAACAGGAAGATTTCTGCCTCATTCGGTAAGAGTTTTACAGCTCTTGACAGTACTTTTTAGAGGCCATTTGAATGATCAGTGCCGTTACGCTGTCATGCAATTTATGATAGGCTGGTAATCAGTATTACTTACAACATTGATAATTAAGTGAAGGAGGATGATATTACAAAAACAGAAATGCTGATTTTACAAATAAACGTAATCATGGAATCTGTCATTGGTGAAATGTTAAAGAAGATTAAAAACATTATAGCACAATAGGTTTAATGTAGGAAATGTTTGGAAATGCCACCACCATTGTGGAGTGACCCTCAGATGAAATCTGAAGATGATTTGATGAGTCACAGCTCAGATCTGTCAAACTCACCAGCTGCAGCAGATTGTACACATTCAGCAGATGGACACAAACTGCACAACAAAGGGAACAATAATTCACATGTGAATTTAGATCACTGATTTACCTGTTATTCTGCGCTTAAAAAGATAACATGATAGTACCATGTTTATGGACATATCATAGTGATGGTATTCTTTGAAGTACCTTGGAGTACTGTGTTCCCATGTTTCAGTACTATATATGATCATATACTATGGTACCGCAAAAGTACTGTCTAATCTCGTGGATTTTTCTTTTCTTTGACAGAGTCACTTTCAGCTTGTTCACAGGGGTTCTAAATAAAACTATTATATTTTATGCACAATTTACAATCATATTTTTTCAAACTACACAAGGATTACTGTAAGACATTATAGATGTTACAGTTTCATTTTCTGTTAATGCATAATTTCCTGTAAAGCTGCTTTGAAATTATGTGTGTTGTTAAAAGCACTATACAAATAAAAATGATGACTTGAAATGACTAGTAATGGTCTGCCTCTCTCTCTCCCTGCAGATGAACAGCTATAAACAGCATCTAGCAGCGGTGAAATCATTACTACCCGACAGACTCACCCAGAGACCAGTGAGTATGAGCTCTGTAGCCCCCACGATTGTTTCATTCTCAAATGTGTATGAAATGACCTCTCAAATGTGAATCTCAGCAAACCTGTCAAGAACATGTCCAAGTAATATTTTACCTCAAAGTAAATAAATAAGAATTCATATTTGACATAAAGATATATACAGTATATATGCCCCACTTTTAAATGTGCCATGGTAGTACCATTTTTGTTTAGCTTTTTTGGAAATGTACAATGGTAATTCCATGGGATTTTTAAAAAAAACTTGGAATATCATGTTAGTACCATGTACATGAATATGATAACCATTCAGTACCATTGTATATTAAATTATCATGATATTACCATCTAATACCATCACTTCACCATGGTAACGCAGCAGTATTATTTGAAAGGGATGTGAACATGTTCTTCTTCAAAAGTAAAAATCAGTGTAATAACATCATTTCATTTCTTTGTCAGTTTGATTTGAGGTTTTCAAAAGAACAGAGAAATGCTCTGTATGTGGACTCTTCGAAACCAAACCCATCTAGAACTGGTACAAAACACTCTACACTCTAAACACACAGTGAACACAGATAGATAGACAGATTCAGTCATAATATTATATTCATACTGATAGCATATCTATCATTTATTTAGCTGTAGAGAGAGTAGAGTACTTTATAGCCATATGAGTAAACATGTACAGGTAAAATGTCACCCAAAATCAAAAGAAATCATTTAGAAATAATTTTTAGTTAAAGAAAATGAAGCCTTAATGAAGCCTTAAGTGATGTATTATTTATTAACTGCAATGTTTGTCAAACATCATTGTAGTATTTATTGTACTTTCTTTACGATGATTTTAAATCATTGTTACTTATTTTGTTCTATAAATTCTACTGTAATACAAAATTACTGTATTACAGTAATGAGACTCAAATAAGAATCACCTTTGAAAATACTTAGAATTACAAAATTGCTCAAGAGTAAAATGTCAGGACACATTAGAGTCATGGGAAATTGGGGGAAATGTGTTTGATTGTCATGAAAATAATTTTACAATGCAAAAAAATCACAATGGTTCTAAAATAGGCTTCATTTTCGTTATGCAAAATATAATTTCTCTTTTTTTTTTTTTTACTTTTAATTTTGAGGTAGTATATGGCCTGAAAATTGTCATGTGATTTAGCCATATACATGCTGCCAAGTGCAATTAACTTTTTCTCCATCTCTTATTGCGTATATAAAAATGCACAACAATAAAATTAATGTGTCTGTATTTTCTCTGTGTTTCATGTGTTCTCAGACAGTCACGTTAATAAGGGAGTCAGGCAGCTTCGTGCTCCTGTACTGTCTTGCGAGAGTAAGTTAGTGAGGCAGGAGCGCTGTCTGTTTCCTCTTCCTGTAGCACTTCCTGTCGGGATGGTGGGGGATCTGGGGCACCAGGCGTACAGAGTGAAGCCCCACAGGGCCACTGGCAGCGCAAGGGCCTCATACTCACAGAGTAATGCCACATTCGCTCATATGCACGGTAAGAGATGATTCACACAGATTTGTATTTGTTCAGGAGAAAATGCCTCCTCTAAAACAGGCGAGAGAATGTTATTCAGTAACATTCAGGATTATTTTCTGTTTTAGTTTGAAAAAATGTAATATAGTTATTATTAGTTCTGTGACCCAAGCATCTAATTCTTGTATAATATTTATGCTTGCAGTTTTCATATTAATTGACTACACTGACTATTTTTTACTTTTGAAAATTCTTTTGTCAGGACTATTGAAGTGAACTGAAAAAAAGGTGACAAACTTAAAAGAAATGGTGACCATTTAGATTTACTGTACTTTGCCATTTTACATTCATTTACATTTTAAACAAAAAAACCTGATGTTGAAAAAAAGTTTATGTCAGTGTTATTTGTCAACTATCCAAATGGATGTTCTGCAGAAATTGGTTTTTACTCATTATAACGTCCCATTTTTAGGTGTCAAAGGAAGTCTGCGTGAAAATTCTGCACCAAGTTTCCCCTCCACATTCAGCTTCAGAGACGACGTCACCTCCAGCCCAGAGAGATTAGATCTGGATCGGTACAACATCCATTTGACCTTTAAAAGTGAACAATTTTATGTTTAATTCTTTTTCAAATTTGGATTTGAACTGAAACACAGCAGAGCAGACAGATTAAAGAGAATCTATTTTAGCTTGAGGGTACATATGAAATGTCCCCCTTTCCTTTGCGGTACACAACTGTACCAGTAGATGGGAGAAAAGTCTTTGATGAGGGCATCCAACAGAAGTCCTCTACCAGAGTATTTTGCGGCTTGCAGTGTAACTTGAACAAGTCCATACTTTCTAGTTATGAATACATGGATTAGTTTATTGCCAGATGATTATGATGAGTTGAGCTGTAATTTCTCCTGCAGGCGTGGTTTGATGGAGCTCCCTGATCTGACAAGAGGTGATAAACTGCATCTGCTCAATCTGCAACACAACCTCATCTCACACCTGCATGACCTGCCTCACCTGACACACCTTGTGTTCCTCGATCTCTATGACAACCGCGTGATTGACATGTCTGGCATCGCCTCCCTTACCTTTCTGCGTGTGCTGCTACTCGGAAAGAACAGGTGTGTGTGTGTGTGTGTCTGTCATGTGTTTTGGATGCAGTTATGTCTAATCCAACTGGAATGCTTTTAAAATCAACAGCACTCCCATTAAACTGTCAGCAAGTGATATAAAAACTAAAAATGTGTTCATGTTTGTGTTGAATAAATCTCACATTGTGTTTGAAAACCAGTGAAACAGAAGGCAGTTTCATGCCTTAATGTGTGAATCGCTCGAAAACATTTTCAGATCGCACATTTTACCCCCAAATCAAATGAAAAAAATGAAGAAATTATATTTTGTATAAAGAAAATGAAATTCATTACTAAATATACTGTTATGAGATATACTTGTACTTTACTAATGTTTAAATGATGCTTACATTTTTTCAGCATTACAGTAATGAGAATTTGGTCATACAGTAAATGCACTTAACTGGCAAAAAATCTTAATGGTCCTAAAAATTGGCAAAATATAATTTTGGGGTGAAAAATGACACCCACATTTTGAATGAACCTAATATTCACCTTAAAGGAATAGTTCACCCAAAAATAAAAATTCTCTCATTATTTATTCACCCTCATGTCATGCCAGATGTGTGTGCCTTTTTTCTTCTGCAGAACACAAATGAAGATTTTTAGAAGAATATTTATTATATTTTAGAAGAAGCTCTGTTGCTCCATACAATGCAATAAAATAAATACAATAAACGTTACGTACACACAAACATGTTGCGTATGCCATTTCTCAAGCTCTCGATGGGATTTATAAAAAGTAAACTTGATGTTTAAATTTGCACTCTGCCATGCAAGCTGTACCCCTTGCATACAAACTCTTTTACTGTTGCGCGTGAATTGCCAACTCCAGCT
Source organism: Xyrauchen texanus (assembly GCF_025860055.1). NCBI lineage: Eukaryota > Metazoa > Chordata > Actinopteri > Cypriniformes > Catostomidae > Xyrauchen > Xyrauchen texanus. The sequence continues at coordinate 30,199,782 of NC_068296.1, read as the reverse complement.
GGACACGTAATGAACAGAACAGACTGATTATAAACTCAGCTTTTCTTAAATACACAGCATTTAGAATAAAAAAGCAATTGACTCAAAATGAATCATTATCCAGCTAATATTAGGCATTCAAATATAAGCTGTAATAAGGAAATATTGGTTGTGGATGCGCATCCAATGAAATAAAATTTGAAAGGTAAGCTTGCACATTTAATTTTTAAAAAAGTTCTTTTTAGTAAGTTTAACATGGCACACATCATTTTATAACTTTGTTTTTTCCCCGGTATTAAATATATAACTTCTCTATAAAACACCCTTAAAACTGTTTAAAACATCATCTGAGAAGCTACATTGCATAGATTTATGCTTGCAACAATAAAACAAATTGTCCAGGGTTAGGATATATTCTTCCAAAACAAGTTAATATCTTAAAAAATAATGTTTCTCGGGTTAACAGATGTCTAGATATTTTACTCTAAAACAAGACAAAGATTAAGAAATTATTTTAGCACCAGCATATAACTAATGGGCACTTGAGGCATTAACAGTATGTACTATCTCCCGCGTTCATAGGTTCTCATACCGTTAAACTCGGTTATCATGTGTCTGGATGGCAATATGCAAATGGTAATTGTATGTAAAGGAGGTTACGCATAGTAAAAACAGGCATTGTACACTCCATATATGGTTATTTTGGGGAGGAGATGGGGTGGGGAATAAATCACATGCATGTATGAACAATCTTCAATGGGATTTTTAAAGTGAACTTTTCACATGTTCTGGCGTACGTTTGTGCGTACGCACTCTTTTAGGATGTAATAATCTACGCAGAGTTTTATACATGAGGCTCCAGACCTTTCAAGCTCCAAAAAGCATATAAAGGCAGAATAAAAGTAATACGCATGACTCCAGTGGTTAATTCCATATCTTCAGAAGCGATTTGATAGGTGTGGGTGAGAAACAGATCAATATTTAAGTCCTTTTTACTATAAATCTCCACTTGTACTTTTACAGCCATCTCTCTCTCTCTGTTTTATTTTCATAATGCTACTATTATTGTTTCATCCTGAATGTTTTTTTCTAGAATACAAAGAATTTGTGATGTGGAGAGACTCACTAAACTTGATGTTCTGGACTTACACAGTAATCAGGTACACACTCTCTGTTAATATTTTGTAAGATTATATTTTCATAAGGCACTGAGAGCAGCGGGCACTGTTGTGCAAAGACAGCACAATAATGGGCCTCATTACTTCTTTTTAGCAATAAACAAGATTTTTGATAACCCCTTAAAAAGGTGATTTTGGACTGCCCCATCTGCCAGGTCTTGACCTTCTCAACTGCATCCAACAATTTAAATCATACAATGGTATCAAAATGTTGAAATAATCTTTTGAATTACTATTCAATTAATTTTGGTTAAACACATGTTTAAACTTAAGGAGAAAAAATAAATAAAATGAACTGTGCCCCACATTTAGCATGCAAATGTGTTTGTGTGTGTTTCTGGGCTATGTGTGTCCTAAGTATATATCTCTCTCTCTGTCTAGATCTGTCAAATTGAGAATTTGTCTGGCTTGTTAGAGCTTCGTTTGCTGAATTTATCAGGAAACCGCATCTCCAGAGTAGAGAATCTACAGGGTCTGAACTCCCTGACAGAACTCAACCTGCGACACAACTGCATCACAACAGTGGTGAGAAACAACACACACAAAAACCACTCAAATTACAAAGATTTTCTTTTCTTAAAAAATATTTAGTAGTGTTTGACCAAGCAAAATTCGCCACCACAATACTAGGGTGTTTCTGTGTAGTTACTTGGTTGTTGTCTATGACGTATGTGATTCGTTAAGAACTGTATCTTTTGGTGGTTTCTCCCTCTGTCTGTGATGTTTTATTTTCTCGGACTGTGATTGGTGGGTTTTCTCTTTCTGTATGTGATAGGTGAGTTTTTCTTGCTGTCTGTAATTAGTGGAGTTTATTTTTCCTACTGTACAGTTACATCATTTTGTGTCTGGGACATTGCTGCTGTTGCTAAATTTAGGGCCAGTCATTTAAAAGTGTGGCGTGCTGGAGAGAGAGGGAGAGAGAGAGAGAGAGAGAGAGAGAACAATAAATGCATATGCAAATACGTCTTTTACACCAGCCTCTTAATTGCTTTAATATTGTGTTGTTCAAACGTCTAGGTTACGTATGTAACCTCCGTTCCCCGATGGAGGGAACGAGACGCTGTGTCAGAGAAGCGACACTAGGGGTCTCTCTTGAGCGCCGATATTCACCTCTGGACTATGAAAAAAGGCCAATGAGAGTTGGCAACCAGTATTTGCATGTCCCGCCCCCGGACATACAGGTATTTAAGCGGCGCAAATACGGGAGTTCATTCAGGATTTTTCTGAGGAGCCGGAAATGGTCTGGCCACAACAGTGGCTCGGCTCAGCGACGTGGCAGGGGAGACACAACGTCTCGTTCCCTCCATCGGGGAACGGAGGTTACATACGTAACCTAGATGTTCCCCTTCTGTCGCTCTCTCCACATTGTGTCAGAGAAGCGACACTAGGGGTCCACTTATAAAAGTGCCATGCGCTGAGCCGTGTACGTGAACTGCTGATACAGGAGCGAGCAGGTATTCTTACGTGCAGGACGACCAACTGTATCAGGCTGCACGTACCCTTCCCCCAATGCCCCATTTAAGCCAAAAGGATTCCTTATCGTTACCCTGGAGGGGGGAACAAGGTGCTGGCCGCCAACCTGGGAACGGGCCAAGCCTGGCCGGGCCTCTTTTCTCTCTATGTTTCTCACATAGAGCAACTAAGGCCGGGGCCCTTACACGCATTGAGGGAAGGGGGTCTTAGCCCTTATTCAGGGCGGAGAAGACCCTGCGGAGGCCACGCCTACCCAAGAGGGGGGGCAAGTTTAAGTGGCAAAACCATCAGAGGCCTGTTTAGGGCCTATGTGGAAAAGTCGGTGCGGTGGTGGATCCAGCCTCATAGAGGGGGGAACATAAAGCACGGCAACCGAGGCAGCCATGACTGCCTAAGGGAAACACGGGAGCCAGCTCGCCAGAGGGGACAGAACCGTGGTGTTACACACAGGGGGAGTCCGAAGGAGGCCTTACCTGTGGAGCACCTATACCAGTACAGGGTAGCTTGCGGTACCCGCAGTGGCTTGGGTCAGCGAGTTCCTCCGCTGATCTGCGACCCACAAGGGCTATGGAGGAATCAACCAGTGTCCCAAACCTGAGATCTCCTGGGAATGAAGGCGCACTGTTTCCCCTGGTTAGGGGGAAGGGCGCTAGGTGCAAGCGATTCACCTGGTCAGATCGTGGGCGTGCCACCGAGTTCTACGGGCTCGGTACCTGAGAAAACATGGGACGATACTGACTCAACTCGGAGATTGTAGAATCTCGCAAAAGTGTTAGGTGTTGCCCAGCCCGCTGCTCTACAAATGTCTGCTAGGGCAGTGCCCCTAGCCAGTGCCCATGAGGACGCAACACTCCTGGTGGAGTGAGCTCGGACCCGCAAGGGGGTGGGGGCACGGTCTGGGTGTGATAAGCCAGGGAAATGGCGTCGACAACCCAGTGGGCGAGTCTCTGCTTGGAGACAGCGTTCCCTTTCTGCTGTCCCCCAAAGCAGACGAAGTGCTGCTCAGAGCATCTGGTGCTCTGTGTGCGGTCCAGATAAATACGTAAAGCACGTACTGGACACAGCAGTGAAAGGGCTGGGTCTGCCTCCTCCCGAAGCAGCGCTTGCAGGTTCACCACCTGATCCCTGAAGGGCGTGGTAGGAACCTTGGGCACATAGCCCGGTCGCGGTCTTAGGATCACGAAAGTATCTGCCGGACCAAACTCCAGGCAAGCGTCGCTAACAGAGAACGCATGCAGGTCCCCGACCCTCTTGATGGAAGCGAGCGCGATCAGCAGGGCAGTCTTGAGAGAGAGGGCCCTGAGTCCAGCTGAGTCAAGCGGCTCAAAGGGGGGTCTCTGGAGTCCCGTAAGGACGACCAAGGGATCCCAGGAGGGGAACAGGTTAGGCCGGGAGGGAGTTATCCTCCGGGCACCTTTTAGGAACCTGACGATTAAGTCGTGCTTACCAAGAGACTTGCCGTCTACCGTGTCGTGGTGGGCGCAAAAGCGGCGACATACACCTTGAGGGTGGAGGGGGACAGCCTCCTCTACAGCCTCTTCTGAAGAAACACGAGCACTGACCTAACTGCGCACTTCTGCGGGTCTTCGGCTCGGGAAGAACACCAGTCCGCGAACAGACGCCACTTTAGAGCGTAGAGATGCCTGGTAGAGGCGGCTCTGGCTTGATTGATTGTATCTATGACGGTCGGTGGTAGGCCGGCTAGATCTTCCGCATCCCGGCCAGGGGCCAGACGTGGGGGTTCCAGAGGTCTGGGTGCGGGTGCCAGAGCGTGCCCCGTCCCTGAGAAAGAAGGTCCTTCCTCAGGGGAATTCGCCAGGGAGGGGCTGTCGTGAGGAGCGTGATGTCCGAAAACCAAGTCCGGGTGGGCCAGTAAGGGGCTACCAGAATGGCTTGCTCCTCGACCTCCCTGACCTTGCATAGCACCTGTGCAAGAAGGCTCACTGGGGGAAATGCGTACTTGCGCAGCCCCGCCGGCCAGCTGTGTGCCAACGCATCTGCCCCGAGGGGAACCTCTGTCTGGGCATACCAGAGCGGGCAGTGGGAGGTTTCTTGGGAGGCAAACAGGTCTACCTGAGCCTTGCCGAACCGGTCCCAAATCAGCTAGACTGACTGGGGGTGGAGCCTCCACTCTCCGCCAGGCAAGCTTTGTCTTGACAACGCGTCCGCTATCACATTGAGGTTGCCGGGGATGTGAGTGGCGCGCAGTGACTCCAGTCGCTGCTGACTCCAAAGGAGGAGACGACAGGCGAGCTGTGACATGTGGAGGGAGCGTACTCCGCCTTGGCGGTTTATGTAGGCTACGACCGTGGTGCTGTCTGTCCTGACTAGGACGTGTTTGTTCCGAATTAACGGAAGAAACTTCTGCAGGGCCAGAAAAACAGCCAGCAGCTCTAGGCAGTTGATGTGCCAGCGCAGCGGGCCTCGGTTCCACCAGCCTGCGGCTGCATGCCCGTTGCACACGGCGCCCCAACCCAGTTTGGAAGCGTCGGTTGTGACCAGAACGCATCGGGACACCTGCTGCAAGGGTACTCCTGCCCTTAGAAAGCAGAGGTCTGTCCAGGGTTTGAAGGTTTGGTGGCAGGCAGAGGTAACTTTTACGTTGTGCATGCCGCGGCGCCATGCTCTTCTCGGGACTCGCTCTATCGCGTCCTTTAATAGAAGGGAGGCGATTTCTTTGCGCAGGGAATGGGCATGTTGGCCGTGTACTGCGGAAAAATGTACGCCCACGAAGGGGGGCGAAGACCTGGCAAACTGAATTGCGTAACCGAGTTGAATGGTCCGGTGCAGCCAGCGTGACGGGTTGGGCAGCCTCTAAACTCCGTGCTAGGGGCACCAAGGGGACGAGTTTTTTGGACATACCCGGCGGGGCTTCGCAGCGGTGCGGAACAGGTAACGCAGCGTCGGGAGGCAACGTGTCGTCCCGAGGCTCTGGTGCTGAGAATAAACTCAAAGCACTTACCTTGCTCCGCGCATCTGGCAGGGGGCGGGTTCGTGACTGAGGAGGAGGTCTGATGTTGCATCCTCTGGACTCGTCTGAACCGGCCGGCCGGGGAACAGTCGTGGGACTGAAGGCGGGGACACCGCGTCCATGGAGCCGGGACTGTTGAGGCCTGAAAGCAGAGTGCTGTGAGAACGGCATTTGCGGGCCAGATGACCCCAGAGACAACAAGGAAATAGCTCTATAGAGTGTAAAGAATTTAACAAAAAATTCTCCTCCCGGCCCTCCACCGGGGAACGGAGTGGTGTTACCAGCTCCGGAGCTAATGTCTCGGTCTCTGGGTCTGTCATCTCAGGAGCGCCTGGGAGCCTTCTGGGTCCTCAAGGGGGTCCGTGAGACGATGGGCGTCCAACTTCTGCGGGGAGCTCAACGCTGGAGCTGAGAGCTGGGCCCACTCACTTGTTAGTTGAGGTGGAGCACCACTTTCTTTCTTTCTTGAAAGCCGCAGCAGGACGCCCTCGGCGAGCAGGTTTGCGGCAGGGCAGGATGCTCTTTTTTTGCTTGAAAATAGCCTTCGTCTGTTTCTTCACCACTGAGGACTGCTGGGTGAAGTCGTCAAGTGGTGTCGCCAAATGGACGGAGCTGGGAGACGGGGGCGTTTGAGAAAGCGTGCTTTGTCTGCCTCCCGTACTGCCTGCTTCCATCGTTGCGTTTCTGGACCACGGAGTGGCCATCGCCTGTTTGAGTGCAGTTCCTGCAGCACGTCAAAAACAGGACCACCCAAGTGCAGATTTGAAGTGCCCTGGCCCGGTGGACTTGCAGGAGGGGGCCATGGCGTGCAGGGTGGAACGGTCTGGGACCGTTCTACCACCGAGGGTAGCGAGAGCGGAGGAGCGAGGAAGCTGGGCTTGCTCAGCTCGTCATGCACATCCGGGAAGGAATCTGGGGGGGGAGCATAGCGGACCTTCTTGCGTCAGGCTCAGACTGGGCGGAGACCCGAAGGTGGCGGCCCAGGCGAGTTATCCGTATTCGGCGCCGCTGTTACGCTCTCCGATGCAGCAGTGATGTCATCATCCAATGCCGGGGAGCTCGAGGGACCGGACGGTAAGCTGTTAAGCGGACCGCACTAATCCCGAGCTCGGGGGAAGCAGGCAAGCGTGCCGGGGAGGCGGGAGGTTTTCGAGGGGATTTACCCGGCGAAAGCGTCCCGTTATTCTCCCCAGATCGTTCTCCATCTCCCGCGGTGCCTGCCTCAATCCCGTAGGAAAAAGGCGAGGCACGGGGGGCGGCTGAAATGGCTCTCTCTCACTACAAGAGAAAGCAGAGATCGCAACGCTGCCGCGGTTATGTTCTCACTCTGAAAACATAACCCATTGGAGAGAATGCTCATCCCGAGCTCGGACGGAAACAAGCAAGCGTGCCGGGGAGGCGGGGAGGCGGGGGGTTTCGAGGGGGTTCACCCGGCGAAACGGAGCCCGTCACTGTCCCCAGATCGTTTTCATCGCCCACGACGCCTGCCTCAATCCCATAGGAAGGAGGCGAGGCGCGGGGGCGGCTGAAGCGGCTTTTTCTCACTACAAGAAAAAGCCTACGACCGCAATGCTGTCATGGCTATGTTCTCATACTGAAAACATAGACCATTCATAAAAACGCTGCCTGCATGTGATCGCAACCCAGGAATGCAAGGCAGTTTTTATGGCCGTCAGAGGTGGGGTGAATCAACGCATCTAGAAACTACACAGAGGTGGAAAATCGTCTTTAAAAAGACGTGTCCTGAGAAGGACGTTCAACGCCGCTGTGTTTTGCTCTTTTAGAGCGAAATTCACTCTTTTAGAATAACTCTTTCGAGTTGTCTGCGCTCAGGGGCAAGAAGCGCCCAGGGGCAAGAATGCACAGCCGTGCACGAATGAGAAAGCCGCTGTTGTGCACCGTCAGATCCAACAGCATGCAGAGCGTCAGAGGATTAAACAGGAACTTGATGTGTAACTGCATGCACGACCATCGGCTCCGAAGAAATTTTCTGAATGAACTCCCGTATTTGCGCCGCTTAAATACCCGTATGTCCGGGGGCGGGACATGCAAATACTGGTTGCCAACTCTCATTGGCCTTTTTTCATAGTCCAGAGGTGAATATCGGCGCTCCAGAGAGACCCCTAGTGTCGCTTCTCTGACACAACGTGGAGAGAGCGACAGAAGGGGAACATTTGTTTCATATAATTGAAGATCATATAATATTTCACCTGTCAACTCTTATATTTACTTCTCACAAGTAGATTTATTTGCTTCATTCTATCCTGATTGATGAGGTTTAGCATCATGCCAACGTGCTTCTGCTAATGTGTCCTAATCTGAGCATTTGAGATTTTAAAATTTTAATTAGCTTTTTTATAAATTAATTTATGCCTGCAGCGCTTCAGCTGTTGGTTTAGCACATCTCATTTTCTCTTATTTTCACTCAGTTTAAAAGGATTGTTTCACTAAAAATTCAAATTCTGTCATAATTTACTCACCATCATGTTGTTTACATTTAAATTTATATTTATGCATTTGGCAGACGCTTTTATCCAAAGCGACTTACAGTGCACTTATTACAGGGACAATCCCTCCGGATCAACCTGAAGTTAAGTGCCTTGCTCAAGGATACAATGGTGGGGGCCATGGGGATCGAACCAGCAACCTTCTGATTAACAGTTTTGTGCTTTAGCCCACTATGCCACCACCACTCCGGTGGTGTTTAAAACCTGTATGACTTTCTTTCTCCAGTGTAAAACGTCTCGCTTACTGATGTAACCTCCGTTCCCTGATGGAGGGAATGAGACGTTGTGTCAATGAGTTGACACTAGGGGTCGCTTCTTGGAAGCCCAGACATCTCTGATCTTGAGAAAAGGCCAATGAAAACTGGCCCCGGACATACGGGTATAAAAGGAGTGACGCTGCAAGGGCACATCAGGTATCGCACTGAGGAGCCGAGCCAAAGACCCGGCCATTTCAGCGGTTGGTCCAGTGTTGTGGCAGGAGGGAACGGAGGTTACATTAGTAACCGAGACGTTCCCTATCTGTCACTCACTCAACGTTGTGTCGATGAGTTGACACTAGTGGTCCCAATGGAAAATGCCACAAGAGCTGAACCGAGCTACGCAGACTGGCGGTGCGAGATGGGCAGACCTCTGCGTGCCTCGTAGCCAGCTCAGCAAGCGTCGCATAACTACCCCCAACACACTGGCAGGCATGAAGCGGTCCCCTACACCTTGGGGAATGGCTAACTGCTAACTGCTTAGAAGTACAGGGACTGGCTGGCCCAGCCGTGGCCTTCTCTGTATTGTTCTCCCCCAAAAAGGAACAAAATCGTTCATCTGGAGGCCATATATATTGTCCCAGCTGGGGGGGTGTCCAAAGAGGAGGACACTGCGGAGACCACACCCGGCCACCAAGAGGGGATTGTTCAGTGAAATATGACACACGGTCTTACCGGGTAGGAGTGGAAGCACATCGTGTGTAGCGGCGCCATAGTAGATCCTACCCGAGGAGGGGAGGAGTTACCACAAACACGGTGACCAAGGACAGAGGGTCCTCTGCCCAAGTAAGACATGGTTTACCGGCGGGGAAACCATTTTGCGGAATATACATCACACAGGGTTGCCTAGGGGGACAACCAGCACATGTGGAGCACTTACCTCAGTATGGGGGCCTTGGTGATGCCCGTACTGGGGCAGCAGCGAGCCTCTCCGAAGACTCGTCGGCCGCTAGGCTAGGGAGGAAGAACGTCCAGGGTACACACTTCTAGCGAATGCAACTGGGGAAAAAGCGCACGTCTTCACCTCAAGGGAGGGGAAAGGTGCTATGCACAACCGATACACCCGGCCAGCTGACCCGAACTTACCTGTTTGTGTCACCTGATAACACACGGGACAAAACTGGCTCAACCTTGAGGTTATAAACCCTTGCAAAGGTGTTAGGTGTTGCCCAGCCTGTGGCTCTACAGATGTCTGCTAGAGAGGCGCCATGGGACAACGCCCAAGAAGCCGCAACACCCCTGGTAGAATGGGCTCGTAGGCCAGCAGGGGGCAGCACATGCTAGCGTGGTATGCCATAGTGATGCATCGATGACCCAGTGAGCGATCCTCTGTTTGAAGACAGGGCTACCCTTCCGCTGTCCACCGAAGCAGACAAAGAGCTGCTCTGAGCTTCTAAAGCTCTGCGTGTGATCCAAGTAGATGCGAAGAGCACGCACCAGACACAGCAACGCCAAGGTTGGGTCTGCCTCCTCCTGGGGCAGCTCTTGCAGGTTCACCAACTGATCCGTGAAAGGGGTCGTGGGAACCTTGGGCACGTAGCCTGGTCGGGGTCTCAGGATGACGTGAGTGTAAGCCGGACCGAATTATAGGGACTGTTCAGTTACAGAGAAGGCCTGCACGTCCCCTACTCTCTTGATGGAGGTGAGCGCCGTCAGGAGGGTGGTTGAGGTGGCCCGGGATGTGGGTGGTTCGCACCGACCCCAAAGGAGGAGACGACAGGTGAGTTGTGACATTTGACAAGAGTGTAAGTCGACTTGGCGGCTGATGTACGCAATCGCTGCTGTGTTGTCCGCCCGGATAACTATCAATGGCAATAGCCTCCTCAGGGGAAGTAGTACCGCCAGCAACTCGAGGCAGTTGATGTGCCAACGTAGTCGCTGGCCGCTCCAAGGGCCGATGACTGAGCGCCCGTTGCACATGGCGCCCCAGCCACACTGGGAGGCATCTGGTGTAACCACGACATGCCTGGGGACCTGGCTTGGACCTAGCTCCTGCCCGTAAGAAAGCTAGGTCCAAGCGGCTGAGGTGCCTGAACACCAGGTCCTTGTGCACATACAACATGTCCAACGAGTGAGCTAGGATTAGCCAGTCATCGAGATAGTTGAGGATACGGATGCCCACTTCCCTTAGCGGGGCAAGGGCTGCCTCTGCGACTTTCGTAAAGGCGCGAGGGGACAAGGACAGGCCGAAGGGGAGCACTTTGTACTGATATGCCTGACCCTCGAAGGCAAACTTGAGAAAGGGTCTATGTCGAGGAAGAATCAAGACATGGAAGTACGCGTCCTTCAGGTCTACCGCCGCGAACCAATCCTGATGCCGGACACTTGCTAAAATGCGTTTCTGCGTGAGCATCTTGATGGGAGTCTGTGCAGAGCCTGATTCAGAACTCACAGGTCTAGGATTGGCCGCAACCCGCTGCCTTTTTTGGGTATGATGAAGTAGGGGCTGTAAAACCCCTTCAGTAATCAGTGGTGATTACTGCTTTTGGAAAAGGTCATGAGACATCAGTGTATTACTCCCTGCTAATTCAGGGTCTGGGGGACAGAGCTTTAACTTCTCTCAGGAGTTTAGGGGAGAAAGATTTAAACTTGGTAATGGAGGAGGGAAAAATCAAGTCTGTATTTAGAGATGCAAGGGTGCATCTTACTTAGTTTAAGATTTTACATTGATTCTATCGGACCCCCTCTAGATTGTATAGGCTTGGTCTTAAAGTCACACCCACCTGTTAGTGATACCAATCAGAAGATGGGGACACAAGTCATGTTTTTTGGTGGTATGTTAAGATCCAAGAATTTTGGTTGAGGGTTCAGAGATTATGTGTGACGTATTGGGCACTTAGATTTAATTTTGCCCCAGACTCTGTATTTTAGGTGACAGGGCGGTCATTAATATAGGGGATAAATGGACAGAAATTGGGTCCTAGCCAGTGTTGTGATTGGCAGACAGATCATTCTTAGGGGATGGAATTCGGCTGGAGTGCCATCATTTGAAGAGTGGTGCATAGAGATGGGCAGGGTAGCGGCATTCAAGGAGATGTATAGGCAACTTAGATTTGTTCAATAAAAATGGGGCTGCTATTTGGCCATTTTGGAGGACTCTGGGGGAGGGGCAGTGGAGAGAGAAGTGCAATTTTATATGGGTGTGGTTATATTATAATCTTTATATATATATATATATATATATATATATATATATATATATATGTATACCATATATATGTATATCCTATATGATATATGTCCTAAATTATTTCTTTTTTTTTCTTTATTTTCTTTTTTTTTTTCTTTTGTCTGTAACTCAAGTTGTGGCCACAGGAATATTTATTGAGGGTCAGGGTGGGATTGGGAGGGGGAAAAGGGAATAATGGGGGTTATAGTTGATTCTATGACTATATGTTTTTCTTTTCTGTTTCAAATATGTGAATCAATAAAAAGTGTTAACCAGGAAAAAATACTGCACTTAATCAAATCCGAAATAAACTGAAAGTAAAAATAAAACCGGCTTATGTTTCACTCTCTCTCTCTCCCTTCCCCCTCAGTTCTCCTGCTCTTCCGCTCCCCCTCCCCTCGATATGTGGCTGCAGCAGCATGTGTGTGTTGTGAGTGTGTGTGATCTGGGTGGATACATCACATCAGTGTGCATTGAAGGAATTGTGCATCACTCTGTGTTTCTCTCTGTGTTTCTGTCTCTGCCTTTGTCTTTCTTTCTGTAGACGGATGTGGAGCATCTTCCTCATCTGCAGCGTGTGTTTCTGAGCGCTAACAGCATCAGCAGGTAAGAGCAGTGGCGTTTAGGATACGGCCATGACCTTATACTGCAACAACACATACACAGGCAGGAACATTTGGTGTGTTGTCCAATGTGACTGACCAGTGATTCTGTAACCATGGAGACAATAATTGCTTTTTGCAGTGTTGTGGTTGCTAAGGACACGAGCATATGTGTGTGCTACAGTCTTTTACCTTCATGCAGTGTGACAGGGCTGACATGTTCATGTGTTTATAATGAGAGGTGGTGTGCATGTATGTGTGTATATGTCCCTTCATTACTGCTGTGTCATACTGCTGTATCCACAGCTCTGTGTGTGTGTGTGTGTGTGTGTGTGTGTGTGTGTGTGTGTGTGTGTGTGTGTGTGTGTGTGTGGGCAGCTGGGTCTATGGGTGGGGTTATCTTAAGGTCAGAGGTCATATGAGTTTCTTCTGTGAAACACAAAAGGAAATCTTTAGCAGAACATTCTTTTATGGATGGGCGATTCCACTTATATTCTTTTCGATCCGATACCAAGTACTTTTAGGCCAATATTGTCAATACTGATACCAATACTGCTAACTCTTCTGAATTAAATTGTTATGGATTTTTGGGATAAAATGAGTAACTTTATTACTTACTTTTTTTTTAACATATTATGGGCCCAACCAGAAAATGATTAGGCTGCTTTGTTTACCCTTTAAAAATGAGTTAGTACAAGTATAAGCCACATATAGTGACATAATAGATATTATTATATGGTTACTATTACTAAAACCAAGTTACCATATTGATACTATAGTATTGCTGTAGTAATACTATGGATAATTGTATCAAAACCTTGGTTACTGCCAAAAAGAAAGTAAAAAACATGGTTACCATAGTCGTGGTTACTACAGTCATGGTTAATACAATATTACTAGAGTAAATTCATGGTACATTTTCGTAAGGGTATAATTTATTAACGATATATAAAGATCATAATCGATGTTTTAACAACTCTGAATTTAAATAAACCTGTAAAAATTGTCAAACAAGCCCATTATAATACATCACGTCTAGGTTTGTCATTACTTAGTGTGAACAACTCCAGATGCTGTTTTTCTGTCATTACCTCAGGAAAGCACTGCTCTCTCTTTGAACGAGCACTATGACTGAAAGGGTGAGCACTTTCTGCTGGTGTATTTTAGCATTTCTGCATTTCAAGATGAGTGGAAGAAAAAATTGTTCCAATGCCATGCAACAATTCGCTAATATAATTATTGTTTTCCACTTCAAAGCTTATAAAGTGCATTAACATTCATGCAATCATGCAATCTAAATTATAAGATCACTTGTTAAATCAATATTTTTATGTGAGGATCAATTTTCTTGATACCACATCAGTATCGGAAGTATCAATACTTTAGTATTGATATCCATCCCTACATTCTGTTCTTTTGCTGTTCTTTTCCATACAGTGAAAGCAGACAGTGACCAGGAGCTGTCAAGCTCCAAAAATGTCAATAAGCACAATATACTGTAATTGTCATATTTTACAAGAAGTCCAAATGGCCGGTGGTAGCTCAGCGGTTAAGGCTCTGGGTTACTGACCGAAAGGTCTGGGGTTCAAGCCCCAGCACAGTCAGAATACCACTGTTGGCTCCTTGAGCAAGGCCCTTGACCATATCTGCTAACAGGGGTGCCATTTCAAGGCTGACCTGTGCTCTGACCCCAGCTTAGTTGGGATATGCGAAAACAACTGCATTTCATTGGCTCTGTACCTGTACTCTGCACAATGACAATAAAGTTGAATCTTAATCTAATCTTTAACTATCTTTAACTATCCCTCAGAGTACTGTTCAAAGCATTATTAAGAAGTGGAAACCGTATGGCATGGAAAAATCTTGCCAAGATTGGGCAGGTGGGCAATGATCAGGGAAGCTATCCAGAGGCCAAAGGCAACTTTGAAGGGTTTACAAGCCCTTATGGCTGAGATTAATCTGCCTGTATATATGACAATGGCATCTTCAAGGAAGAATGGGCAAATATTCCCAGCTCTAGGTGCACAAAACTATTAAAGACATATCTAAACAGACTAATGTCTGTCAATAAAGCAAAAGGAAGCTCTACATAGTCACTTTTCAAACTGTGTTATTGCAGTTTTTCATTTTTATACATTTTTGGAGCTGTTGAAAAATGTGTAAATAAAGCTGGAAAAATCTATATTTTTTAATGGGTTTTGATTTCAGTATGGCACGGTAGCTCAGAGGGTAGCACTGTCGCCTCATAGAAAGAAGATCCAGAGTTTGAGTTCCAGCTCAACTGGGCCTTTCTGTGTGGAGTTTGCATGTTCTCCCCATGTTTGCATGGGTTTCCTCTGCGTGCTCCGGTTTCACCCACAGTCCAAAAAGACATGCAGTTTCAGTTAATTGGAGACCTTAAATTGCCTGTAGTGTGAGTGAGAAAGTGAAAGTGCATGTCTGTTTGTGTTGCCCTGTGATGGACTGGCCACCTGTCCAGGGTGTTTCCCTGCATTCGGCCCAAGACAGCTGGTATAGGCTTCAGCAATACCTGTGAACCTCCATAGGACAAGCGGCTATATGGGTTTTGACTTCAGGCTGTAAGACAATAACATTGACTTTTCCAAAAGGGTTTGAGGATTTTCAATAGGCTTTATAAATTTGAGGCACCGCAAAAAGCTCTCTCTGCCTTTCTGTGGACTGGGCCATCTTTTATCTCCCCCAACTCCCCAAACTCTCACTGTGAACAAGGAAATGGTAATTAGTCACAATTCAACAGGTGGATGTCCTTACCGCTCTCCCTCTCCCTAGAGGGGCGCTTGACCACGCTGACCTCAAATCTCATTTCACACCTGTTGTGACGTGTCTTAATGCAGCAAGTTTGAACAAGCGGAAGTGTGAATGACATTTGAGAACTATTGCGAAGGGGAAGATTTTCAGTTAAATTTCCGATAAATTTTTTTTTTTATTGATTCATACATATAACAAGAAAAACAAAATATATGTACACTGAATCAACATTTAACCCCCACTATTACCCCTCCCCAATCACCAACCCCACTCTGACCCTCAACGAACATCCCATATAAGTATACACACACACACACACACACAATCTATAATAATCATACACATTTAAAACTATATTTCTCTCTCCAAAACTCCTCCCTGAGAGTCCCCCAAAAACGCCAAATAACTGCCCCATTTCCCATCAAATGAACTCCAGATCTCCAGCCTTCTACATGACACCTCCTTGAAAGCTGCCACCCTCCCCATCTCCACGCATCACTCCTGAAATGAGGGCATTCCAGCTGTCTGATAATCTGTCTACCTTGTCATAACACTGGCCAGGACCCAATTTTTTATGTGTTTATCCCCTATACTGATGACCACCCCATTACTTAAAATACAGAGTCTGGGGAAAAATGAAATTTGAGTGCCCAATACGTCACACATAAAACTCTGAACCCTCAATCAAAATTCTTGGATCTAGGCCAACAGGTGGGTGTGTCTTTAAAACCAAGCCTATTCAATCTAGAGGGGGTCCAATACAACTGATTTAAAATCTTGTATTGAAAGGCGCACCCTTGCATCGCTAAATACAGACCTGATGTTTTTTAGAATCCTAGCCCACACTCCCTCCTCCAATACCAAGTTTAAATCTTTCTCCCCTAATCTCCTGAGAGAAGTTAAAGCTCTGTCCCCCAGACTCTGAATTAGCAGGGAGTAATATACTGATGCCTCATGACCTTTTCCAAAAGCAGTAATCACCACTCCCAGAGTATCTGCCACTTTAAGGGTGTGTATGCTACTCCCAAAAATAGTACAGAGCTGATGGTGCAGCTGTAAATACCTAAAGAACTGAGATCTGGGGATCCCAAATTTGACCAATATGAGAGTGGATCCACTCCACTCTCATATAGGTTACCGAGCGTATTTACCTCCCTCACAATCCACTCTGACCAGCAGAAAGTGGACTTATTAATACATAATTTTGGGTTCAGCCATATTCTTGAAGCAACATTTAAATACATGTCTGAATTAAACTCTCTGTACACTTTTGTCCATTTAGCGTGCAAATGCGAGATTTCAGGGTGTAACTTAACTTCTCTGATGCAATGGTGAAATAGGGGCAAGAAATTCCTGTTCCATACAAAACCAGGGAGGGGCTCTCTCAGGTGGAAGTGATCAATGAGCCAAATGTCTGAGACCGAATGCATAATAATAAAACAAAATCTTAGGTGGGCCTTGCCTACCTTTGTCAATCGGCTTGTGTAATTTATTGAAATGTAATCTAGGACACGTACCATTCCAAATGAAGGACTTCGCTATGCTATCAAATTGCTTGAAATAAGAGAGTGGGACATCTACAGAGAGATTGTAGCAGATAGTTTAATTTTAGAATACAATTCGTTTTAATAACTTTAACCTTACCAATCATAGGTAAATGCAATGAAGCCCACCTGCCCACATCACTTGAAAACCTTTTTATTAAGGGGTCAAAATTAACTAACTGAATCACACAAATTTGCTGGGAATAAAATGCCCAAACACTTAATGCCCTGTTTGGGCCACTGGAAGATGCCTGGCTAAAAAGCCATCATCGGGCACTGTTATCAGAGCCAAAGCTTCGGATTTAGACTAATTGACTCTGTATCCTGAGAATTTAGAAAAGGAATTATTCTGTGGAGGCAAGGCATAGATCTAGTGGGGTCGGAGACGAAAACATTTTTTTTAGGGAGTTTAGAGAGTTCTAATGGTACCACAAAGTTTGTAATATCTTCATCAGATGACGAAGATGGGGAACTATAGAGATCAAGATTGAATTCTTTAAATGCATTATTAATATCAATGGCTGAGGTAAATATATTACTATCAGCAGATTTCACCCTGAATAGCCAAAACTCCACCTTCTGTGACAAAATGGTATTATATCTGTATTTCAATCTGGTCAATTCTCATGTGTCAATCAGACGACATTCGGCGCTTCAGCTCTGCCTTGGCACTTTTAATATTCCCTTCCAACTCCACAAGTTATCGTGCTTTGGATATTTTGGTGAATGAGGCATACTATATGATCCGACCCCTAAAAACCATTGGATACTGAGGACCAGTTGGTCTTCATATAAACATTGATTTCAGCCTTTAACTTTTGTTGGAATTCAGGATTTTGCAAAAGGGATACATTCAAGCGGCAACTATATGATTTTTTTTCTCTGTATGTGGCAACACCTCTAAACTCACCAGGGTGTGATCTGAGACTAAGATGTTTCCAATTGAGCTATCAACAACAGATGAAAGATTTAATCTCTTCAAGAATAAATCTTATGGACTGATGAAAAGAATGTATGGTCCCTACCAGATGAGTTCTAAAGTCTCCAAATATCCATGAGATCTAGATTTTTGCACATCCCGTCAATGTTGCTCTAGGGGACATACACACTTTTGGGCTGGGCCATGGTTGTGCACACCCTACCCCTAATCAGGCTGATCAAGCCCGAGAGGGATAAAGGTGTCCGGAGAAGTCTTTTCGACAGGGAGAGAGTTATGGGCAGCTCTCGCCGGTTCTCGCCTCCTCCTTTCCCTTTTACGTCGTTACACTGGTGCCGAAACCCAGGAAAGAGGAGGGATGCGCCATAGTAGAGCCCTGCCACAGTCTCCTCCTAATATTATATCATGAGGGGTGTCTGCACCTTGCAACATCCCTTCAAGATCTATAAAAAAGCCCTGATCATCAGTGTTAGATGTGTAAATATTAGCCAAAACCTTGAATATTAGTAAACCCCTGGATTTCTGCTTAAACAATCTGACTCTTCCTAATTTATCTTTAATCTGTTTAAGACATTTGAATTGTAGATGCTTAATTATCAGTGTAATGTCTCCCCTTCTCTTCCTTGAGCCAGCACTAAAGAAAACATGTCCACCCCATATCTTCCCAAATTTTTCAGCTTTTCAACACTATCATATTTCTTACGTTTAAGAGACATAATTTTCCTTCTTTTTATGGGTGTCCCAAACCATTCACATTCCACATGGAGAGAGGCAATCCACTCATATTAAAATTTGACATTTTGACATATTAGAAAAATATACTGTGTGTCAATAATACAATGATAAAGACCACATTCCAACAATCAACAATCAAACCCCAAACTTCCCCCAGAACCAAACAAAGAGAAAAACCCCCACGCATGACAGCACCAACTACTATCCATCCCTCTAAACTCAAACAGTCCATGTATGCCTACAAATTTGCCATTGGATTGCTCAAGTCCGGTGTTTCTATACAAATTTTGTGAGACAGAATTCCACAACAAAAGATTATCTATAAAACAAACTCCAGCCAATAGCCGGCAGTAGCACAAAGAAAGTGTAGATTCATCACTGTCCTGAAGGAGTGCTATTCCACAAAACAGACTCCAGCTGCTAGGTGGAACCAGCACAAAAAGAAACAAAAAGGTACCCAGTTTCCTCTGACAATCAAGTGAATGTTCATCAGCCAAGTGAGTCAGGCACACCTGGCTGCAATCTGAGTACCACAAAATAACTTACTTCATTGACTTTATGAAGGACATGACTTGCTGGGGACATGCAAATACTCTCAATTTAGCCAGGAATATCAGTGCAAAAGCAACCTTCCTTTGATGTAAGAGTTTCTTGCATTCCTTGAATCAATCACATTTCTCTCTTGTTGAATTCGCAAAGTCTGGGAACAAGAAAATGTTGTGGTTCTTCCAAGAAAGCCTTCCTTTACTCCACGCCTCGTGTAACACAAGATCTTTATCAGATTATCTGATTTGATATATGGCCAGAATTTATCAGGGCGTGTGGATCGCTGAGCTGGAACTCTGTGAGCTTGCTCAATTTCCAACTTATGGCCTGTTATGTCGAGCAGACCCGGAAAGAGCCCGTCCAGGAATTCCACTATATTCGTTATTCTGACGGTTGTCCAAATCTTCCAGCTTCTCCCAGAATCGCTCCAAATCCGCCTTGGTTGCTAGCGGATTAGCAGCTAATTCCCTCTCCGATGACTCCAGATAATCAATCCGTTTCTCGACATCCCCAACTCTTGCAACCATCTCAGTTAATTTTATCTCCATGGCAGTGATCGATCAATGCATTACAGCAAACTCCTCCAAGTCAGCAACGACCTTCATCAGCATTACCGACACATTCATCAATTGTCGCCGAATTTCCTTCATCCTCAATGGCCAAATCGACTCCCGGGCTTGCGGCCTGCTGCTCGAGGCTTCAGCTTGATCATGTAAGTGTCTTTTGATGTCTTTAGAGCCCGAGGATTTTTAATTCTTTGCCATAATGTCCTTCCTAGAGTTAAGAATCAGGGTTAATTTGAATCTCACTGGTTCATGACACAAAAAGTATTAAAACTAGCAAAGTGTGCAGAGCTCCTGTTCACACGTCCGATCCTCGCATAGTGTCACGTGATTACATTTTCAGTGAATTAACTCATTTCAGTCTGTTCCTCATACAAAGGTATCATATGTCTTCAGACAACTTGGAATATAGTGCATGAGGACTACTTTATAAAAAAAAATATATAATTTTTATTGTGTTTATGTCCTTTTTGGAGCTTGACAGCCCCTGGTTACTGTCTACTTTCATTGAATGGAACAGAGAAACCTATTAAAAGAAAGTAATGCAGGTTTGGAGTGATATGAGGGTGAGTAAACTAAAACTAAAACTTTTAAAAGTTTAAAAAAAATATGTTTTTTTTTGGGGGGGGGGGTGTAGATTGGATGAGCTGGCCTGTCTGTGGGACTGTCGCACTCTCAATGAATTGAGCATTGATGGGAATCCTGTAGCACTGGAGTCATGCTACAGACCGACTGTGCTGCGCTGCTGCTCGCCACGCCTTCAGCTGCTCGACATGAAGCGTGTCACCGTGAGTCTCAGTGTGTGTGTGGGAATCATAACAGACATTTCAGTCATTTGTGTGTTTGATGTTTTGCCCTGTGTGTCTGTATGTGTGAATGTGTGTATGTGTGTAGTAATAATTTTTTAATAAATAAAAGTAATCAATTCTTTCTTGTAATCCCAGCTTAATACTGTAAGTAAATCGGGGGCCTGGGTAGCTCAGCGAGTAAAGATGTTGACTACTACACCTGGAGTTCGCAAGTTTGAATCCAGGGCAAAATGAGTGACTCCAGCCAGGCCTCCTAAGAAACCAAATTGCCTGATTGCTAGGGAGAGTAGAGTCACATGGGGTTACCTCCTCGTGGTCGCAATAATGTGGTTCGCGTTGGTGCGGCGCGTGGTAAGTTGTGCGTGGATGCCCGTTGTGGATGGCGTGAAGCCTCCACACACACTACATCTTCGCGGTAATGTGCTCAACAAGCCACGTGATAAGATGTGCGGGTTGACGGTCTCAGACGTGGAGGCAACTGAAATTCGTCCTCCGCCACCCGGATTGAGGCGAGTCACTACGCCACCACGAGAACCTAGAGGGCATTGGAAATTGGCCATTCCAAATTGGGGAGGAAAAGGGGAGAAAACAAATACTGTAAGTAAACCATTCATACGTTGATTTCCTCCAAAATTGAAGAGCTTGAGTTTCAGGCGGGACCATCTAACAAAGACTATGGAGAACAATTGCATTATTTTTGCAATTCCATTTAGAGAGTGTTGCAGAAATCACACTTCAGACACACCTTGCTGAAAATGAGTTTACCACAAAAACTCCTTAATTGATCACAGAATTCCAGCAGGACAGCAGCAGATCTCCGGCCTGTGTTCAGTGTAGATTTGTGGAGCAGCTCTCAGTTCAGCTGCAGTTTAAAAGTGGCATGAAAAAAGGTGAAGTAAGGCACGACTGCAGATTGCTGTTCTGTACCTTTTATTATATTAATACACATTTAAGGAAGTAATTTGCTAATATATTTAATAGACATAGGGGTAAAAAACCTCAAGAGCTCAATAAC
Source organism: Xyrauchen texanus (assembly GCF_025860055.1). Taxonomy (NCBI): domain Eukaryota; kingdom Metazoa; phylum Chordata; class Actinopteri; order Cypriniformes; family Catostomidae; genus Xyrauchen; species Xyrauchen texanus. The sequence goes on along the minus strand of NC_068296.1, from coordinate 30,178,728 downwards.
TAGCAGAAACACAATTTTTATATTGTAAATTCAATAACATTAATATGGTGATAGGAAATTGATTTAGCTTAGTTTAATCATTTATTCGGGATTCTCTGATTCATGTAGTAATATTAACACAGAATGTATGACAGGACAAAAACTGATCATTGATCTCCATACTGTATGTTTGAGTCCCTAAAACTCATGAGATGAAGACAAACAGCTGGGCAGTATGGCAACATCTGAAAATAAATCCTCTGTGTTATACACACACACACACACACACACACAAACACACTTTAGAAATATTTACTCCCCTCTCTGCTGCACTGCTGTGTGTATGTATTGCTGAATGGGCCTTATTTAGCAGCGTAAATCTAGCAAATGTTTTATTTTATTTTTTTATTTATTATTTAATGTACATTTTTAACATTATGCTTTGTGTTATGTTACCCTGGAATTTGTTTTTAAAAAACTAGTAACCAGTGGGGCTTCTAATACAGCTGCTGAGAGAGTGACAGTAAATTTGGCATCTTCACTCTTCACACTTACTGTCGTAATTTAGTGCTCTCTATATTTTTCCTCTTGTTGAAAGTCATGAAAATGTAATAGTGGATTTTTTATATTATTAAGGAATATTAAGTAAAAGTAATATATGCTGTGGTCTCCCATTCATCGTTATAGAGTTTTATCCTGCATTAGTTTACTTCCGCGTTCCCAACCCAGAAATGTGTCAAGGGTCCAAAGTATTGTGTATTGTTGTGCAGGAGGAGGAGAGACGCACAGTGAGTGTTTCAGCACGAAAGGAGGATGAGAAGAAAAAAGAGACTCACAAACAGATTGCACACAAGGTATGCACACACACAGTGTTTGCTAGATTACTTCTAAAATGTAATCTGGTACTAATTACAAATGACACAACATACATTTTAGCAGTAGCGTAATCTTTAATGAAACATTGTAGGTAAACTAATCAGGGCTGTGTTTCCCAATAGCATCGTAAGCCTAAGTAGATTGTAGAAACCACAATCTGTACGATCAATTTAAGTTTATGATGCTTTTGGGAAACGCAGCACTGATTAGTTTACTGAATGACTTTTGGATTATTAATTGCATGTTATGATGAAAATCTAATTTTAAGTGTAATAAGTACTTAATTACAATCCTTTCTTTAAACCTTGGTAAGCTGATTCATTTAAGAGACTATTATATGAACACTTATTAATCACTTTTTGCTTTTTGTTGCAGGAAAGGCGGCGACTTGCAATCCAAAATGCAGCGCAGCAGTGGGAGGGGCTAAAAGCATGTCCAGAGCTTCCGGCTCAGAATGGTGCAAAGGACGAGGTCAGTCCAGAAAATAGCCCCACCCACAGCCCCGCCCAGACCAATGGGAATGCTCAGGAGACCTCGCCGGACGAGTCCAGGTGAGCAGTCATGGTCAGCTTACAAAATGCATGCTGGTTCCAGGATGATTTGTTTGTTCAAGTGTTTTACTGATTCTCTGTCACAGACGCTTGAGTCCTCTAACAATTTCAGCTGGAGGGAGTGAAACCAGGTTACGATCAATAAGTCGACCAAACAGCCCCAGAGACCCCAGGTACACACACTGACAGCACCAGCTCTCATACACTCAGTTCACATCAGATAACAGAAATATCAGATATACTGTATGGTATTATACCTGGATGAACACAAATGTAAACATTTGAGTGATCTGATTAAAGGGAAAGAGCTATATTCAGTTTGAGGAAGTTAACAGATTGAGATTTGTGACATCAGTTTATGACTCTATAAGAGAAACATTATTATAACAATATATTAAAATAACATTCAGTTATTCACAGTTAATCTGAGACTGCAGCCAAATACATCCCATTCTTAACAGCTCTGTTCAAAAGGAATAATTACACCATTAAATCAACAACATTTGTATTTGAATAAAACTACTTGGAAATGATGAAAAGTAGAACACACTACAAACATACTTATATTTTTATTTATCCATTACAAAGGGTTTTATCTCGCAGAGGGTTTATAGTCTGTATGTGGGCAGAGAATTATAAGGATGAATCACACATGTCTCTCAGTCTCAAGAGCTATTAGTTTAAAAACACATTACTCCCTCTAAATTAAGCTCTCAAAACCAAATCGCTCCCATCTCTTAATTGCCCTATTTTTGTTGCACTGCACAGCAAAGAAACTTCTCACTTTCAACTGCTTTTATTTTCAGCAAATTTAACATGTGTAAATATTTGTATGAACATAAAAAGATTCAACAACTAAGACATAAACTGATCAAGTTTCACAGACATGTGACTAACAGAAATTGAATAATGTGTTCCTGAACAAAGAGATGGTTAAAATCAAAAGTAACAGTCAGTATCAGGTGTGGCCACCAGCTGCATTAAGTACTGCAGTGTAGGGTTCTCCTCCTCATGGACTGCACCAGATTTGCCAGTTGTTGCTGTAAGATGTTACCCCACTCTTCCACCAAGGCACTTGCAAGTTCCTGGACATTTCTCGGGGGAATGGCCCTAGCCCTCACCCTCCGATCCAACAGGTTCCAGATGTGCTCAGTTGGATTGAGATCCAGCTCTTCGCTGGCTATGGCTGAACACTGACATTCCTGTCTTGCAGGAAATCACGTGCAGAATGAGCGGTATGGCTGGTGGCATTGTCATGCTAGAGGGTCATGTCAGGATGAGCCTGCAGGAAGGGTACCACATGAGGGAGGAGGATGTCTTCCCTGTAACGCACAGCATTGAGATTGCCTGCAATGACAACAATCTCGGTCCGATGATGCTGTGACACACCGCCCCAGACCATGACTGACCCTCCACCTCCAAATCGATCCCGCTCCAGAATACAGGCCAACAAGCCCTCTGTCCAGCTTCTCTTAGCCTATTGCGGACAGTCAGAACACTGATGGAGGGATTGTGCTTTTCTGGTGTAACTCGGGCTGTTGTTGTTGCCATCCTGTACCTGTCCCGCAGGTGTGATATTTGGGTGTACCGATCTTGTGCAGGTGTTGTTACACGTGGCCTGCCACTGCGAGGATGATCTTTCTTTTGGTGTTTTTCAGAGTCAGTAGAAAGGTCTGTTTAGTGTCCTAAGTTTTTATAACTGTGACCTTAATTGCCTACCATCTGTACGCTGATAGTGTCTTAACGACAGTTCCACAGATGAATGTTCATTAATTGTTTATGTTTCATTGAACAAGCATGGAAAACATCTTGGTTACTGTCATAACCTCTGTTCCCTGATGGAGGGAGCGAGACGTTGTGTCGATGTAGTGACACTAGGGGCCAACACTGAACGTGTAATGTGGACTACCGATGCAGGTGCAAGCATGCTGTTGTGTGTGAAAAACTGTGGAGCACCTATTCCAGTGCAGGCAAGTCGGGGTCTGGCTGCCAATGTCCTCCACTGAGTTTGGAGCCAGAGTGCTAGGGAGGAAGGACACCCAGGGTCCGTGACTTGTGGACTTGACTGGCAGAGTAGAGCACACATCTTTACCTCAGGGGAGGGGAAAGGCACTATGCGCAAGTGATACACCCGTCCAGCTGTTGTCACTGTATTGCCGAATTCTATGTGTTCAAACCTGTCAAAACACGGGACAAGATGTTCAACCTGGAGATTGTAGAATCTTGCGAAGGTCAGCCCAGCGCTCTGCAGATGTCTGCTTGAGAGGTGCCATTGGCCAGTGCCCACGAGGATGCCACACTCCTTGTAGAGTGTGCTCGAACCTGCAAGGGGGCAGGCACAGCCTGGGTCTGGTTGGAAGACATGAGAGTCTGCCGGACCGGGCTCCAGGCAAGGGTCGCTGACAGAGGACGCTTGCTGGTCCCCAACCCTCTTGATGGAAATGAGCGCAATCAGGAGGGCTGCCTTCAAGGAGAGGGCCTTTTGTCCGACTGATTCTAGCGGCTCAAACAGGGCTCTCCGAAGGTTCAAGAGGACAACGGAGAGATCCCATGAAGGGAACAGGCATAACCTAGGTGGGTTCAGCCTCAGGGCACCTCTAAGGAACTTGATGATCAGGTTGTGCTACCCAAACGACTTACCGTCCACTGCATTTTGGTGAGCCGCTACGGTGGCTACATAGACCTTCAAGGTGGAGGGGGAGAGGGAGCTCTGGCTTGAGTGATCGTGTCTACAACGGCTAGCAGTAGACCGTTTTAGACTTTCTGCATCGGTGGAAACTTACGGTGCCCCAGACAAACTGGGAGGCATCTGTAGTAACTATGATGCGTCTGGACACCTGCTATAGGGGGACTCCTGCCTGTAGAAAACAGAGGCCTGTCCAAGGGCTGAATAAGTGATAGCAGGAAGGGGTGAAGGTCACACGGTATGTGCCGCGGTGCCAAGCCCATCTCGGGACTCGAGTCTGAAGCCAGTGCTGAAGCGGTGTTATATGCACCAACCCAAGCGGCGTGACCATCGCTGAGGATGACATATGCACCAGGAGCCTCTGAAATTGTTTCAGTGGAAGCTCTGTGCCTGGTCTAAACATACTCAGGCAGTTCAGCACCGACTGCGTGCGCTCACTCGCTGTTATTGAGACTGAGTTTAACTCCATGCCGAGTAAAGAGATTCTCTGAACCGGGGAGAGCTTGCTCTTTTCCCAGTTGACCCGAAGCCCTAATCGGCTGAGGTGCATGAGCACCAGGTCCCTGTGTGCACAGAGCAACTGTTGAGAGTGTGCTAAGATTAGACAGTCATCAAGGTAGTTGAGTATGCTTATGCCCACTTCCCTTAATGGGACAAGAGCTGCCTCTTCAACTTTCGTGAAGATGCGAGGGGACAGGGACAGACCGAAGGGGAGGACCTTGTACTGATATGACTGGTCATCAAAAGCGAACCACAGAAAGGGTCTGTGACGGGGTAAATTTGAGACATGAAAGTACGCATCTTTCAGGTCTACCGCCATGAACCAATCTTGATGCTGGACACATGACAGAATATGTTTCTGCATCAGCATCTTGAACGGGAGTCTGTGTAAGGACTAGTTAAGAACTCGTAGGTCCAAGATTGGCCACAACCCTCCTCCTTTCTTGGGTACGATGAAGTAAGGGCTGTAGAAACCCTTCTCCATCTCGGCTGGAGGGACAGGCTCTATCGCGTCCTTGCGCAGAAGGGTTGCGATCTCTGCATGCAGGGTCTGTGTTTATAGGGGCCCGGATGCAGGTTCTCGGTGTCTGGTCGTCGTGAGAACGGCGGTTGTGGGTACCGGCTAAATGACCCAGGGAGTGAGGAAACTGCTCTTTTTTTGACAATGTTGGTACCGCAGACGTTGGGGGTGCGGCAAACACTGAAAAGGAACAAAAGATTCTCCACCCGGCCCTACACCGCGTGATGGAGTGGACTGAGCACGTGAGTGAGCGGAGCCCCTTGCCCAAGAACTAATCGTCTAGCCGCGAGGGCTGAGGGGAGGACGGCGGGTTCCAGTCCAGCCCAACGCTCGCGGCGGCCCGGGAAAGCATAGCAGACAGCTTGGCATCAGCCTCAGACTGGGCAGGTACGCCTGAAGGTGCCAGCCCGGTCGAGTCCGACATGATTCTCTCCAATGCAGCGGCGAAACTCTCATCCAGCTCAAGGGGTCCAAAAGAGACATCGGAGTGGCCGTAAGGTAAGCTGGTCTTATCTCGGACCCGGACGGAGGCAGACTAGTTTGCTGGGAATGGGTGGTCCGCGGAGATTTACCAGGTTAAATCGTGGCCATTGAACTCCCGAAATCGCCCCCAGTGCCAGCCGCGTCGGCCCTATAACCGTGGGTAAAAGGCGTGACGCAGGGGGCGGCTGGAGTGGCTTTCCCCCAGAAGAAGGAAAGCCGCGACTGCATTGTTGCCATGGTCATGAGAAATGAGAACATGAACCATCCACAAATGCTGACTCAGTGTGTTCTCTGCCCAGACATGTGAGGCAGCGCCCGTGGCCACTTGAAGCGGAGAGGTAACGACCGCATCCAGGAATAACACAAGGAGGGAAAGGCATCTTGAAAAAGACACGTCTTTAAAAACACGTTCAATGTCCAGGTACTTGCTCTTTTAGAGAAAATAATCTCTTTTAGAGAATTAAAAACTATTTTAGATGGCTGTCGAAGTGCCCAGGGGCGTAATCTGCACTGGGGTGCAGAGAAGAGAAAAGCCGCTGATTTGCACCGTATCTCCAACATCATACGCTCTTGTAGAGGTGAGTGGAACAGCAGTGGATTTATTCAGCTCGCTGAAACACAACCGCTCTGCTCCGAAGAAATAATCTGTCTGAACAGACGCACGCTTCCCTCCCTTTATACCCATTTGTCCAGTGGAGAGGCATGCAAATTCTGTTCACCAATTCTCAAAGATTAGAGGTAACCGAGACTCTCAAGAGAGACACCTAGTGTCACTACATCGACACAGTGAGTGAGTGACAGAAGGGGTACATTGTTTAAACCCTTTACAATAAAGATCTGTAAAGTTATTTGGATTTTTACAAAATTATCTTAAAATACAGTGTCTTGAAAAAGGGATGTTTCTTTTTTGCTGAGTTTATGTGTATGTATTGATTTGCTATGAGGGTGTTTCTGGTCTATGCCCTATTAATATATAGCTTTTTTGTTTCTAACAATTTATATATGCAAATAGATTTATATACAGCAAATAGAAAGCAAAGATTTTCACTCAGCTGTTACTGAAGAATATTTTTAATGTAGGGGAGACCTATTGTTACACTTTTTACATTTGTCAGGATAGGTTTATTTTTGAAAGTCAATTTCCATATAGCCACTTACTTAAGTCTTTTATAAAAATAAAAAATCTATGGAGCATTTCTACTGATAGTAGCCAGGAAAAAAAAAATAGTTCACTGAACACATATTGACCTTTATTGACGACTTGCCCCAATAGCAGGCAACATCTTTGACTTTGCAGTCTGATGAATTTACCACCAGTCCACGCAGTCCTTGTGTTTGTTTGCTGGCTTCAGAGGTTCTGTCTTTATATTCAGATTATTCATAGCGTCTGGAGCAAACTGTGTGTTCTTATGTGACTTCTGTAGAGTTCTTCAGACAAATAATGCATTTTTAATTGGCTGCAGTTCAAATATTCCTCTCTGCAGAGGCTTGTCAAAACATGTTTCCCATGAGCTTTAAATCATTCCCAATATATATAGAATGTTGTTAAGTGGGAACAGGAGTACAGTAGAAAAATTCCCTCTCATCATTTCAAAGGGACACAGAAAACAGCAGAATTTCATTCCCTCAAAAAGCCTCAGAGTTATATAGTTATCTGCCATGAGTTCATCCCCAATCCTTCATCTGTGTACCATGAACATGTAGAAATGATAATCTTGTGAATTTATGCTTTTCTTTTAGTAACTAATGCTGTCATTTGTCTCTTCCTCTTCTCTCATGAATGTCTTTTCAACCAGCGAACAATAAATGGGCTGCTGTGAATGCCTCTAATGCACTTCCTTTTCAAACACGTTAAACAGATGCAGAACTCCGTGAGACTCTCAGATAAGCATTCTCTTGTTTAGAAGAGCAGATATCCAATTCTATCACAGTGAACAATACCGTCTGCTTGAAAATATAGCCTAGATGAACACTGAACCATTCTGTTACAAACCTTAATGAGCTGCCTGCTTAGACACAATTGTAAGGCATTATAGATAGTACTTGTAAAGGGAAGGCTGCTTCAAACAGTAGGCAACAACAAATTGTACTTCTTCAACAGCATATTTCTGTAGCTCAACATGGTGCTAGCAACACAAAGATGCTAATGCCAAACTCTATTGGAATCATCTTTCTTTCATTAAAATAATTTGAATAATATAATTTTTAGTGTTTGAACTACAGTATTCATCCAGAGGTCTGATTGTGTGCTGTTGTGATTTAAATCTCCATATTCTCTCTCGGTTTCATGTTTGCAGGTTACAGGACAGCAGTGTACCGAGCGTTCAGAGTCTGTCCTTGTCTGACAGTCATCTGGCTGAGTTGGATGGTGAGACGCTGCGTCTGTTTGGGCCTGGGGCCCTGGAGACTTTAGAGCGCTGCTGGGGCATCCAGACAGCTGCTAGTGTCACCACAGTTGCATTCCGATATATACACTTTGACTCCATCATTCCAACATTCCTGCGTATCCGACTCAAATTCCCAAACCTGACGGTGAGCATCTGACCCCTGAAATGAGCCTTCACCAGAGATGCTAATGAAGAGAACATAAAAGTACATTGGCAGAACCATTGTATAGTGATGATATTATATGGTACAAAATAATTATCATGTTCATGTACTATTGTATTTACATGGCATTCCAAGGTACTTCAGTAGTTTTGTTGACACCCTGCGGTCCAATTGGGTTAATCTCAAGCGTACCTCCAGGTCATATTATACCCCAAAATGGAGTGACGATTTGCACAAGGTGTAAAAAGCACCAGGCACACAGTGCAGCTATTTGCACTACAAAGTCTGTTTGAAACACAGAAACAGTGTGGATGTGCTTGTTTCTCTGGAAAACACAAGTTCGATTCCTCCTTTTGTCCCACTCTTTTTCCCATCCTGTTTCCTTTCTCCAATCTTAATATCTCCTAATAAATCGATAATGACTATAAAGGTTGAATTTCTCACAGTGATTTGGTCAGTGAAGGTCGGGGGGTTGAGAGAAAGGGTTGATCTGGATACAATTAACCATGGTTCTATTGTAGTAATAATGTTTTGTTTTGTTTTTTAATCATGAAAGCCATAGTTTTAATGTAATTTTCAAGTCAATTCAAGTCATTTTTATTTGTATAGTACTTTTCACAACACACATCATTTCAAAGCAGCTTTCCAGAAAATTATCCTTTTACAGAAAATGAAGCTATAATATCTGTAATATCTTTGTGAGTCATAATTGTGTAATTGATGCAATTAACCATGGTGTTACTATACTAGTATGGTATTAATACTGTATTATAGCCATATGTTTAATTTTGTAATTACTAGAATTTTAATACCAAATGCCATGGTGATGCTATGATTACTGTAGTAAAACTATGGGCAAGATATTCAAGATACCTTAGCAATATTCCTTTTCAGGATTACCTTTTCAAATAAATCGTTTTAAAGATGTTTAGATATTTTTTATTGGAAAACAAGACAAATACACTGATTATGAAACAACTTTTACAGTTATTCTCTTAAAGGTGTAACAGTAGGTTTTGGTTAATATTTTGTTCAAGTGAAATTGTTCATTCAAAATATGTTTATTATGATGATCTCTTGTCTCTCAGCATCTGATCTTCATGGAGACAAACATCACTCATCTTCCTCAGCTGGCTGCTCTAGCTCCGATCAGACGTTTAGATCAGATCAGTATTCTTCCGGAGGGGAACCCTGTGGTGGGACTGATGCTCTGGAGATCTTTCCTCATCTACAGACTTCAACATCTCAACCTGCAGAAGATCAACGGCACTGAGGTTCAGGCCAATGCATTTCCATTAGTTTATTTGTTCATCCAGTGTTTACTCTGAGTGTGAGTGTGTGCGTGATAATTCTGTGTGCTTCAGGTAACTATGAATGACATAATGGCATCAGAGCGGATGTTCGGCACTCTGGGTCATGTAGCTGTTACAGAAACACCTCGCTGTCGCCTACTGCTACTGCTGGAAGAGTCCAGGTGTGTTTGTGTGTCTGTTTATGTGTGTGCAGATCAGGGCATGTTGTCCCCAGCCAAAAACATTTCAGATCTCTCTTGCTACTGTTTTTATTTACCACCACCTCTCTTACTGTACCTGTAAAATACTTTTTACCTCTGTGTGTGTGATGGCAGGCCAGTGCATGTCTAAAGTAGCTGCCATCCTTTTCCCTAATAGAATTGAGTGTTGAGTGCTCCAGGGCTTCAGTATTAATCACAGTTTCTTCTTTTGCTATTCAGCAAATTCTTCGCCGCCCTCTACTATACTGTACTGCTCCACACCCTATGTGTTTAACACTCACAGAGACTTACAGCACTGCATCTGTCACATTCTTGAATGGTCAGACTCTAGAGCCATCCCAGTCTAGAACATCTCACTCTAGAATTGTTTCACTTCTTACACTCGAACCACTGCACGCTAGTACCAAAAATGAAAAATAATTGATGTGAACATTGTCTTCCATCATTTGCAACACGTACTGTACATATCTGTTAGTGTTGTAGCAGAAAACATTATTTGGTCAGTCTCTTGAAGATACAGTCTGGCTGATTTTTCCACTCTTTAAAGACAGAATGTCACATGCATCATCTTCTGCTCACATAAACGTTACCCACAGATTACAGCATTCAGATATATCCTGTCTGTCTATGAAGGCACTTTCGAGAGGGCCAGTAAAGACGCTGACTATCACAACTGAAATCACGAGTCCAGTCCAATCCAGGGCGTGCTGAGTGACTCCAGCCAGGTCTCCTAAGCAAACAAATTGGCCCAGTTGCTAGGGAGGGTAGAGTCACATGGGCTAACCTCCTCAGGGTCACTGTAATGTGGTTCTTGCTCTCGGTGGGGCACGTTGTGAGTTGTGCATGGATGCCGTGGAGAATAGTGTGAAGCCTCCACAAGCGCGATGTCTCCGCGGTAATGCGCTCAACAAGTCACGTGATAAGATATGCGGATTGACCATCTCAGATGCAGAGGCAACTGAGATTTGTCCTCCGCCACCCGGATTGAGGCGAGTCACTACGCCACCATGAGGATTTATAGCACATTGGGAATTGGGCATTCTAAATTGGGGAGAAAAATACATTTAAGCTTTTGAAAGAATAGTCATAACATTAAAAGAATAAAGCTTTAATGTTGTGAGAATAATCTAAAAGTAAAGTAGAAATATTTTAAAGAAAAGGCATGATGATCACAAGAGGAATACCCCACCGAGGCAGCAGCTTCATCAATGCAAGCAATTAAATGATTTAGTTAGAATAGAAATAATTGTTCAAATACTTTTCATTTATTCTTATAAAAGGCCTATTATTATATAATTATCATACAAACATTACAACTTTATTATTGTACTGTTATGACTTTATTCTTGTAATCTTATCTTCTAATCTTTATTTTAATGTGGCACTAAAACTGAAGTCTGTCTGTCTGACTGTCTGTCTTTCTAGTGTTTTAGGTATTTTCTGTTTGTATGAACGCAGTGTTCTTTCTAGTAAAGCTCTTGGTAGGTTTGAACTTTGTGATGAAATTTCTGTTTGTCTCTTGTTTAGGTGGACATGAAATTGAATGGTCTTTTATATTATATTATTTCTTTTATTTTTTTTTATCATAAGTGGCTGTAGTCCAAAATCTGCTCTGCAGTTGTTATTATGGGGTTTGCCTTTTAGAAAGGTTCTTATTCACTGTTAATTTATCTCCACAGCTTTCCAGTCCCACATATCATTATACACAATAGAATTTTCAAACTGCATTTAATTAGCAACTTTCAGATTTAGCCTAACATTTATACTGCTACGGGTGAGCTGTCAATCAATGCTTCTGTTCTTGTGCAGGAAGCGCCAGCTGCAGTTTCTGTTGGACGGTCGTGGTCGCAGGAGCGGTCAGAGTCCAGAGGAATTAAAGGAGAACGGAAAACAGTTGGGAGACGGTTTGAGTCGAGCTCTTTTTAACTACCCCAGCAGAGTCAATGACAGAACTGAGGTGCACACTTATGCACAGATTTCACAAAAACAGCACACTATTACCCATAAGCAGGGCCATTTTTGACCATTTTGGCGCCCTAGGCAAGATCACGATCATTGGTGCTCCCGACTTAGCAAGTAGGTTTAGCTGCAGGCCTGAGATCTCCAAATGGGGGCAGAATCTCCAAAAGACAGTGGAGTTACTCCAAATGGCAGTTGCAACCAGGGGTTGAATTTGGCCAGTATGTTTCAGAATGGTGTTCCTGCACCTTCGATTCCAAAAAGAAAAAAAAAATGCTTTTTTGTCAATCTATCCCATTTATTGTATTCTCCAATGCAGTTTTTGTTTGATCCACTTTAGAAATTCCATCCCTATTTAGCAAGTGTACATGTAGTTTATACATTTTATAAACATTTGTTGACAGCTGGGACAAGTTACCATCTTGCCCTAGGTTGGGATTCATCTTATAAAACCGGCTTAACTTGCACTGATCAGCCACAACATTAATACCAACTGCCTAATATTGTGTAGGTCCCCCTCGTGCTGCCCAAACAGCCCCAACCCGCATCTCAGAATAGCATTCAGAGACGATGTTCTTCTCACTACAATTGTACAGTGTGGTTATCTGAGTTACTGTAGACTTTGTCAGTTCGAACCAGTTTGACCATTCTCTGTTGACCTCTCTCATCAACAATGCATTTCCATCCACAGAACTGCCACTTTGATTAGATAATCGCATGAATAAGTGGTTGTACAGGGGTTCCAAATAAAGTGCTCAGTAAGTGTATATCACACAATATTCTATATTTGCACATTAATATCGTCATTGGATTAAATGACTAATTTCTACTTACTACTACATCTGTATAATTGGTTGAGTCAATGTTATTGTGTCTCTTGAGACACAAATACAAACTTTTGAAACAAATGTCATAGCTCCACAGAAACACAGTGTTTACAGTTTTCAAGATAATTTACCTTTGAATGTCTCTGCATATTAAGCTGGGATAGGAGAAAGTATTTTAATACCGGTTACACACTTCAGCTTTAAACATTATATGTGTTAACATGAGACTAGTGTGATAGAATCACTTTGCAACCATGCAAAGTTAAATACAATATTTCAACTCCTGTCATGACCATGCACATACATTTTCTAGAAAGTTCATATTTCTAGAAAAGAAGCTCCACTTCAAAAAGGCAGATTTAGAAAACTTCACAGCTCGAATTAAAAAGATCTTTAAGGAAGAATTCATGGAGATGCTTTAAATGATGAAGTGAATTATTTCAGTCTCTCTATCTCTTTTAGGAGGGCAGCAGTGATGTCTTGGATCGCTCTGTGATGGTGGATCTGTATCTGAAGGATTTGATTCAGAGAGCATCCAGTGTCAGTGTTAAGGGAGACACACTGCAGAAGATCTGGTCTTCGCTCTTCACTGAGTTGGTGAGAGACAGTGTACTGGAGATGAGAGACAGACAGGTCTACAGAGAGACAAGCCTCAACCGCCTCACCCAGAGAGACATGAAATGAAAGATTTTATATACACCTCATCCAACAACAACAAACCGATGGAGAGCAGTGTACCGAGAGCGAACCTTGGATTCGTTCAGGACGGTTTCCATGTGATCTCCACAGTGGTTCTTTTTCAAGCCTGACTGTTGTAGATGTTCTTTACTGAATTTACACAGTCCTCTCAACATTTCTGTCAGTGAATTTCTTCTCCTGTAGGCCAGTAACTTTCAAACTTAGTCCTTATTGACTTCTGATGGTGCTCCAAACCCCTAGATGAAAGCCAGCCTGATTTCTACTCATCCTGTCTGTCACGAGGAGTTAGTGTGGAGCTTTTCTGTTTTAATGTTTTTTAAATAATTTTTCCTTTTGTTTTTGTCTTGAATTTTATGAACTTAAGCTAAAAGCCACTGCTTCCATCACTACCATTAATTCAAGTTTTATATGTTACTAATTATTAAAAAGAAGTTATATCGTCCATTTTGTTCCTAGACTCAGAACATTCAAGGTTCTTCAAGAAACATTTGGATTCGACATATGATTGACAATGCAAATGATACATATGAAGTCTAATAATATATCGGCTTGAAGTAACATGAAGATAAAAAAAAATGCATTTACAGAGAATGACCTGAATTATTATGGCATCTCAATATTTTATGGAAAATTGTGTTTTTGTATTTAAATAAATAAATAAATATTTATATATATACAGCCACCTCAATCACCTTAAGTAGATCAGCATTATCCTGATACTGAAAACACACTACTGTTAAAAAAACATAGACCTGACCCTGTCCATACCTCTAAAATCAGACGGAAATCAATAGGAATGTGACTGAGGCCCCAACCTCAGCTCCAAACCAAACCCTAACCCTGACCCTAAAATCTGATTGGTTGATTAAAATGTTGGTCCTGGACCAATATGAATGTATGAACATTTTCTACTTTGAGAAACCATGGAAAGCATGATGTAAAATAGAGGAGAGAGTAAAGAGAAACGCATTAATGGTTAGGTTTGTCTGTCTGAGGTGGTTATTTTTGCTCTGAGATTTAAAAGTGTTAACTACAACTGGACTCACAGTGTGTTCTGGGTTCTAGATTTCCACTTACTGTAGATGGTTCAGGGATACACAAACCTCTAGAACAGACCAAACCAACAGAGCTTTTAAATGGTATTTGGTGTGGTGGAGATTTTCAGATCTGTGCTGTCAATTCTCTGCCATCTGTAATGGATAATGTTTAATTAAAATTGCTGCACTGTTAATAATGTTGCTGTCACACAGGAATCGGTTCTCAAACATCCTAAAACCATTTAAAATCTGCAGGCAACATCCCTCTGGGAAACATTGACACCTTAATATAAAAAATGAAAACATTTGAGCTGATTAAATGACAATAGAAGAGACTGATGTTCTCATGTATTAAATCTGTTTTAAGGGCAAAAGAGAAGCATGTCTGAGACGATTTAGCAACAGGCAAAGTGTAATCACACAGCACATTATAACATTAACAGCAGGTTTCCATGTGATAACATGCCCTGCTATTATAGTAAAGGGATAGTTCACCCAAAAATGAAATCTCTCTCATCATTTACTCACCCTCATGCCAATCCAGATGTGTTTGAATTTCTTTCTTCTGCAGAACACAAACTACGATTTTTAGAAGAATATTTCAGCTCTGTAGGTCCATACAATGCAAGTGAATGGTGACCAGACCTTTGAAGGTCCCAAAGCACATTAAGGCAGTATAAAGGTAATCCAAACGACTCCAGTGGTTTATTCTATGTCTACTGAAGCAATAATGACAGGTGTGGGCGAGAAACAGGTCAATATTTAAGTGCTTTTTCCCACATATATATTCCTTCCTGTCCATTATGTGGTGATATGCACAAAACAAAGGAAGAAGAATGTTAAAGTGAACGTGGATATTTATAGTAAAAAGGACTTAAATATTGACAGTGAGGGGAATCAAAAGAGTTTTGTTGGGTACTTTGCTGAATATCAATCATGGGACAAAAGTATTAACGTTAGAAGAGTGGAGATGTGAATAGAGACCTAATATAAATTCTTAGATATTTATTCTTACAAGGAATGTTTCTGGTTTAATATAAGTTAAACTCTGTTGACAGTGTTTGTGGGATAATGTTTTTCTTAAAAAAACATAAAAACAATCGTGTTCAGTGAGGCACATAATTAAAGTGAACGGGTCCAATACATTAACTACACACTGATTAAAAAGTACAGCCTCAATAATAAAACACAATACCTGTAAACATGTCTCTAGTGGGATAAAATCGCATATTAACCATGTCTGTGTAAAGTTACAGAATCCAGTATTCCAACTTCGTTGAGCGCCTCCACTTTACTGCGGCAGGTGGCGCTGTTTCTCTCGCCCCCTCTGTGCTGACATTACTGTTGCGAGTGAGCGCTCCACTTTTGAACACTTGACTGATATGTCCGACGGGGAAACACGTTTTCAAGAGTGGAAGTGGCTTATCTGCGTGTAGAAAACCCTTTAAAACTTTGAAAGTCATTAATGACGTTTATTATGGATTACAAGAAACACGTCGGCTGCTGGATTTTTAATCGCGCGTCAGGATCCGTCAACACATTCACCATTAAAACAGCTGGAGCTCAAAGGGTATCTATATTATTACTACACTATTACCTCTCTCTCTTTCTGTCTCTTTCTGTCTGTCTATGTTCATAGTATAGTATTCTACTAAGTATATTTGAGAACCATGTAAATTCCATTTAATGAATATGATCATCTTTCAGTACCATGGTATATATATCAAATGACATGATATGACAATCTGAGACATCAGTGTGCTATGGTATCACCACAGTATTTTTTTGTAAGTGGAATAAGATGTTACACTTCATTGAAATAAACTTCTTGTTAGACAGTGGAAGATATTTTATGATATTTTTGCATTCAGATTGAAAATTTGACTATTGAAAAAAGTCTCAAATTTCGTCAGTCACTTTGATTAGCCTCAAAATAGTACCATTGTACCAATTTACCATGCTAATACCATGGTAAATTTTTGGTACTTTGTTGTTAGTGACACTGCCTTTTTGTTTAAATGTAACACTATAACTCAAGACTTAAAGGAATAGTTTACCCAAAACTATTTATTATTTATTTACACTCATGCCATCCCAGATGTGTATGACTTTCTTCCTTCTGCTGAACACAAAGGAAGATTTTAGGAAGAATATTTCAGCTCTGTAGGTCCATACAATGTAAGTAAATGGTGGCCAGAACTTTGAAGCACTGTAAAGCACATAAAGGCTGCATAAAAGTAATCCATAAAACTCCAGTGGTTTAATCCATGATATCGGAAGCTATCTAATCATTACAGTTGCATTCTCTAGGCACGATCATGATTTCAAGCTCGACAACCCTTCCTAGTGCTTGATGAATGCGAAGAACACTAGATGGTGCTAGGGAGCTTGAAATCATGATTACCAAGGAGACTGCTGTTAAGATTTATGGTGAAAAATGTATTACGTTTGCCTATTCTCACCCAAAACCCGATTGGATCGCTTCAGAAACATGAATTAAACCACTGGAGGATGGATTCATTTTATGCTGCCTTTATGTGCTTTATGGAGCTTCAAAGTTCTGTTCACCATTCACTTGTATTGTATGGACCAACAGAGCTGAAATATTCTTCTAAAAATCTTCACTTGAGTTAAGCAGAAGAAAGAAAGTCACACATCTGGGATGGCATGAGGGTGAGAAAATAGTTTTGGGTGAAGTCTCCCTTTAATATCTCAGTACTTTAACACAAATCTTCATTTAATATCTCATTATACATTCCTGTGGCCTGCTTCATGAGACTTCATTGATTTCAATTCTTACATATTGGATCTGGTTGCATATCCACACATTTAACAGGTCCAGTACTAAAGATAGACCGTAATCACACATGTGACAGGATGAGATGTGTGAGAACATGCGTTTGAACGCGAGTGACTTGTGATACTCACACAGGTGTTTGTTTCTCCACAGTTTTCAGTATGAGAAGAACTGCGAACATCAGGTGAGACGAATATGGTATATCATGTACCGTTCTATGTATTAAAGTACCATGTTGTTACCGACTGATACAATCACTGGACCATGGTACGGCCACCACATTTCTTATTTCATGGTTATTTTATCTGTAGTGTAAGTACATTTTGCTCATGAGGGCATTAGTGTAAATGCTGTAATCTAGAACAATCTTTTACTTTTAGTGTCGCTGTGGTAATAGCTGTCCTGTGGCTGAACTTTACGTGTATTTGCGCTGAAAACCATAGGAAGGTAAGACAAAGATTGTTTTTTAGTCTGACTGGGTGAGATCATTAATTGGGGGGTTCATCAAAAAAAGTTTGATAACCACTGCTTTAGTTGAAAAAACATATATCAGATGATGTAGTTGATGTTGGGTGTCTCATGTTTCTTAGTGGTTTTCTGCTTTAATGATTAAACTATGTCATTTTTATTACCTCTTTATGTGCCATAATCATCTTCATATGACCACAAATCCAGTCTGGAGTGGACACCCAGCAGAGAGGTTCTGGCGTTGCCCTGTCCGGTTCGTGGGGCTCTTGGGGGGCATGGGGGGAGTGCTCACGCTCCTGTGGTGGAGGGGTTCAGGAACAAACTAGAGCCTGCCTGCCTCGCTATGGTCCTCAGTCTACGGTAGCTCCCCCGAGACAGGCGGGGGCTCGTGAATGGGGCCGTGACTTAACAGTACCACCACACAGACACACAGCAGTGGAGAACACAGGCTCAGACTCATCTACACGAGCAGATCACAGACTGCTGAGTGTGACCAGATATGGGCAGAGGTTTGACATCATCTTCATCGTCCTCATTTGTTTATTGTGTTATTTTTTCACATTTAATATTCACTCATATATATTCATTCTGTAGTGTCTGAGTTGTTTTGTGACATCATCAGCTTTTTGCAGAATAGTATCTTGTAATGGCCAAAAATATTTGGAATTATGCAAAAAAAGCGAACCTTGCATGTATTGCATTCACAATGCATGTCATAAGTGTACTTTATTGTAGACTTAAAG
This sequence comes from Xyrauchen texanus, assembly GCF_025860055.1. Lineage (NCBI taxonomy): Eukaryota > Metazoa > Chordata > Actinopteri > Cypriniformes > Catostomidae > Xyrauchen > Xyrauchen texanus. Next base: position 30,160,539 of record NC_068296.1, on the reverse strand, counting down.
CAAACTTTATTCAGATGATCTGTACTTAAGATGGTTTCAGTTAAGTTCACTTTAAACTATGGGATCATTAGTTTGAGCATTCACAAATGCTAAAAATTCTTGCAACCTGCTTCAGACCACTAAAACAAACCAAGTAACACACTAAATCTTTAAATCGTTCAGCCTTTAACATACAGACATTATGGGCCCTATTTTAAGAGCGTTTTGTGCATTAACTGCATCCTTGCTGAATGTCACATGCTTCTTTTGTAGCGAATTATTAAGGGTATTATTAATCATTTTCATCTACTGACACACAAATCATGTCTAGTATTAACAGTGATTGTATTGGAACACATGTCACTTTCTGGTCAATTTTGATTTAGAAAAAAATTAAATCAAATTTATTTTTCTAAATTGAAATTACGCTAAACAAAAGAAACCAAATCAAAACCAAATACAAACATTTTACTCTCATCGACTTTTTCCACTGGCCCTTTTTGCAGTGACTTAAAAATCACTCTATGACAACAGGTGGAAAAATACCAATATAAATTAGATAATAAATACAATTGTCAGTATAAACATAGTAATAAAAAATACTTGAAAAATAAACCATGACAACAGGTGGAAAAAAAACCAATATACATTTTTGATAGTTCAACACATATCTCATAAATTCTCATAAAAAAAAATCATAAAACAGCTACAACAGTGATCGTCGTGATGTTCCACAGTATTTTCAGAGTTTGGACATGCAGTTTGGACTGCTGGTGGAATCTCCAAACTGAAAATGCAGGAACTGAGTTTAGATTTTGCACTGCAAACAGATGTGCTTTTGAAACTTCTTAGTGCAATGACTTATTTCTAAGGAAAATAGCAAATTGTGCTTTGCTCCACTCCATTTACATACAATACACCCACAGTTTTGGGCATACACACACAGATAGCACTAACACTCCCACCAACGGCCACTTGTGCTTTGCCCTGGCTTGAAATTTGCACTTAGAATTAGCGCTTTCATGAAAATCTGATAAGATGTAGCGTATGGTCTTTGTGCTGCAATTTACATGCTTACGAAAATTGAGCCCTATATCACATCCATTGAAGCAACACAAGCTGATTGTCAGTTTAAGAATTTATTTCAGTTTCAGAATTATATGAAAGTTATTCTGTTTTCTTTCTATTCTGTCAAAGGAGAACAAACAGTAACCGTATCAATCCAGGAATGTATGGAAATGGCAGAATTCCACACGTAACTCCTTTACAGAAAGACTCTGGCCGAACATCCCATCACAGACAGAGACAATCTGCATCAAATTACCCACACAGAAACACCAACCAAAAAGTCGGCCAGCGCCCTGTCAGGGCACCTGTACAGCAGCCTGGCTCCACCCTCCACAGCCAGCTGCAGTGGAACACAGTGGGCACACCAGCATCAGTGCAAACTAGACCATACAACCCGCTGCCAAACAACTCCTGCCCCGGCACACCAAACCAGCACAAAATCTGCAACACCGTGGTAAAATCTCAGTACCTTTATTGTTCTTTTTGCATCTAAATGTGAACAGTGAAATTAAATCTAGATTTTATAGACTCTTCAATGTAAACTTTTTCTCTGAATTGTTTTTAAAATAATTTTTTATCATTATTTTAGTTTTGTTTTCCTGTAAAATCACAATTTAAACAAGATGCATTTTCTTGAGAAGCAGAATGATTTAAGATACAGCTGAAGTCAGAAGTTTGCATACACCTTAACCAAATACATTTAAACTCAGTTTGTCACAATTCTTGACATTTAATCTTAGAATACATTTCCTGTCTTAGGTCAGTTAGAATCACTACTTAATATAAAAAATGTTAGACTAATATTAGAGAGAAAGTCATGGTTCCTGTTGTAACCTCCGTTCACTGATGGAGGGAACGAGAAGTTGAATGTAGTGATACAAGGGGTCTGTCTTGTGAGCCTCACGTACCTCTGAACTTGAGTAAAGGCCAATGAGAAATTGGCAGACAGAATTTGCATGTCCTGCTTACAGGTATAAAAGGAAGGGGGTGTGCGTCTGTCAGTCAGGTTTTTGCACTGAGGAGCCGAGAATAAGGTACGACCGTTTACAGTGGTAGGTCTAGTCTCGTGGCAAAGGGGACACAAAGTCTCGTTCCCTCCATCAGCGAATGGAGTTTACAACAGTAACCATGACGTTCCCCTTCTGTCACTCACAAGGTGTCCCTTTTAAAAACGGCATGAACTAGACCGTCTCTCTCTATGTTTCTTGTCATAGAGCATAAAGTGGCTGGGGCTATCTTAACGCTATAAAATGCGTCGGGGATGGTGTTCCTATTCTTTCAGAGGGAAAGAAACTGTGGACGTCTGACCAATAGATCACATGGGTTGTCAAGCCACACGTGGAAGTGGCGTGGTGGTAGGTCCTACCTGATGAGGGAGGAGCTCTACAAACACAGCGACCGGGGTCAGAGGGACTGACCAAGGGAGATGCGGGTCCGCCGACAGGGGGGCCGCACCTCGGAAATACATCACAGGGAGTTGCCTGAAAAGAGGATTAGGCCTGTGGAGCCCTACACCAGTACAGAGCACTTGCGGCTCCTAGTGGGTCTGGCCGCAAATTCCTCCGCTGAATTTGCAGGTCAGAAGGCTAGGGAGGAAGATCATCCAGGAAGCGAGAGCTTAGTGGCTAACCTGGGAGAGAGAGCGCACTGGATCACTTTACTGAAGGGCGCTAGGTGCAAGCGGAATACCCGGTCAGGTGTTCCGTATTACCGAGTTCTACTGGCTTGGACCTGACAAAACACGGGACGAGACTGACTCAACCCTGAGATTGTAGAATCTCACAAAGGTATTGAGTGTTGCGCAGCCCACTGATCTGCAAATGTCTGCTAGGTAGGTGCCGTTGGCCAGTGCCCACAAGGATGCCACACTTCTCGTCGAGTGTGCTGAGGTGCCTGAGCACCTGGTCCCTGTGGGCACATAGTGACTCTCGAGAGTGAGCTAGAATGAGCCAGTCATCGAGGTAGTTGAGTATGTGGATGCTCACTTCACGTAGCGGGGTAAGGGCTGCCTCTGCGACCTTCGTGAAGACGTAATGGGACAGGCCGAAGGGAGGACCTTGTACTGATACGCCCGGCCGTCGAATGTGATCCGTAGGAAGGGTCAGTGTCGAGGCAAAATGGAGATGTGGAAGTACGCGTCCTTCAGGTCTACCGCCGCAAACCAGTCTTGATGCCGAACGCAGGTTAAAATCTGTTTCTGCATGAGAATTTTGAACAGGAGTTTGTGTAAAGCCCGGTTGAGGACTTGCAAGTCCAAGATTGGCCGTACCCCCCGGCTTTTTTGGGTACGATGAAGTAAGGGCTTTAGAAACCCTTCTTCATCTTGGCTGGAGGGACAGGCTTTATCACATCCTTGAGTAGCAGAGTTGCGCATCAAAGTGGAGCGAATACCGGTGAAACGAGGCAGGAGCCTGGCGAATTGAATCTTGTAGCCAAGTCGGATGGTCCTGGCCAGCCAACGCAACAGGTTGGATAGCGAAAGCCATGCATCCAAGCTCTTTGCAAGGGGCACTAGAGTGGCGATCGTTTTTGATGTACTGGGTGGGGGTTTGCAGTGGGTTGTGCAGGTAATAACGCGTCTGGAGGCAAAAGCACGTCATGAGGCGTGGGTGCTGAGAAAAGACTCAAAGCAATTACCTTGCTCCGCGCACCTGGCAGGGGGTGGGTTAGAGACTGAGGAAGAGGTCCTGGAGAAACGTCTTTGGAACTCGTCAGCGCCGGCCTGCCGGGGATGGGCAGTCGCGGGTCCGGAGGCGAGGTAACTGCGTCCAGGGAACCGGGACTGTAGGAGTTTGGTGCTGGGGCGCCGTGAGAATGGCACACACCAGCTAGATGAGGGAGTGAGGAAATCATTCTTTTATTGACATTGTGGGCAAAAGAAAATAAGTAAAATAAAGATTCTCCTCCCAGCCCTCCACCGGGGGATGGAGTGGTCCTGATACCAGCTCCGGAGCGAACATTTGACTGCCCGGGTCTTCCGTCTTAGGAGCGCTTAGGAGCTTTCCAGGTCCTAGAGGGGATCCTGCAGACAGGGGGCGTATGCTGCCTGCAAGGCACTCGACGGTGGGACTGAGAGCTGGGCCCGGGTTGATGTGGAGCTGCATGTTGCTTGGACGCAGGGGGATGCCCTCGGTGGGCAGACGGGGTGTGGGCTGTGCTGGGGCGCCGCCGCAGTATGATGTGTGAAATTGCTTCCATCTGCCTATTTACAGCCGAAAACTGCTGGGCGAAGTCATCGACGTATCGCCGAAGAGGCCAAGCTGGGAGATGGGGACGTTGAGAAAGCGGGCCTTGTCAACATCGTGTATCTCGACCATGTTCAGCCAAAGGTGGCGTTCCTGGACCATGAGGGTGGCCATTGCCCGCCCAAGTACCCATGCTGTGATCTTCGTGGCTCTGAGAGCGAGGTCGGTGGCAGAGCACAGTTCCTGCAGCACGTCGGGGTCGGGACTACCCAGGTGCAGTTCTTTGAGTGCCTTGTCTTGGTGGGCCTGCAGGAGAGCTATGGGATGCAGGGCAGAGGTGGCCTGACCAGTGGCTCTGTAGGCTTTCGAGGTCAGTGACAACGTCATCCTACAGGCCTTGGAGGGGAGTGGTGGCGGCGTTCTCGGGACACAAATCTTTTTCTCAAGTTCAATGGTATGCGAGGCTCTCAAGAAAGACCCCTTGTGTCACTACATTCGACACAACGTCGGATGTACTATTTATTTCAGCTTTTGTTTCTTTCATCACATTCCCAGTGGGTCTGAAGTGTACATATACTTTGTTAATATTTGGTAGCATTGCCTTTAAATTGTTTAACTTGAGTCAAACATTTTGGGTAGCCTTCCACAAGCTCCTCACAATAAGTTGCTGGAATTTTGGCCCATTCCTCCAGACAGAACTGGTGTAACTGAGTCAGGTTTGTAGGCCTCCTTGTTCAAACACGCTTTTTCAGTTCTGCCCACAAATTTTCTATCGATTCGATTGATGTCAGGGCTTTGTGATGGCCACTCCAATACCTTGACTTTGTTGTCCTAAAGCCATTTTGCCACAAATTTGGAGGTATGCTTTGGGTCATTGTCCATTTGGAAAACCAATTTGCGACCGAGCTTTAACTTCCTGAGTGAAGTCTTGAGATGTTGCTTCAATATTTACACATAATTTTCCTTCCTCAAGATGTCATCTATTTTGTGAAATGCACCAGTCCTTCCTGCAGCAAAGCACCCCCACAACATGCAGCCACCTCCATATTTCACGGTTAGAATGGTGTTCTTTGGCTTGCAACCCTCGCCCTATTTCCTCCAAACAGTACAATGGTCAATATGGCCAAACAGTTCAATATTTGTTTCATTAGAGGACATTTCTCCAAAAAGTTAAATCTTTGTCCCCATGTGCACTTGCAAACTGTAGTTTGGCGTTTTATGCTGGTTTTGGGCAGTGACTTCTTCCTTGCTGAGCAGCCTTTCAGGTTATATGGACATGAGACTCGTTTTACTGTGGATATAGATACTTGTCTACCTGTTTCTTCCAGCATCTTCACAAGGTCCTTTGCTGTTGTTCTAGGATTGATTTGCACTTTTCGCACCAAACTACGTTCGTCTCTAGGAGACAGAATGTGTCTCCTTTCTGTACGGTATGATGGCTGCATGGTCCCGTGGTGTTTATACTTACATACTATTGTTTGTACATACTATTGTTTGTACAGATGAATGTGGTACCTTCAGGCATTGGGAAATTGCTCCCAAGGATGAACCAGACTTGTGGTGGTCCACAATTGTTTTCTGAGGTCTTGGCTGATTTATTTTCATTTTGCCATGATGTCATCAAAGAGGCACAGAGTTTGAAGGTAGGCCTTAAAATACATCCACAGGTACACGTCCAATTCAGGAGCTAATTGGCTAATTGTCTAAAGGCTTGAAATAATTTTCTGTAATTTTCCAAGCACAGTTAACTTAGTGTATGTAAACTTCTGACCCACTGGAATTGTGATATAGATAATTAAAAGTGAAACTGTCTGTAAACAATTGTTGGAATAATTACCCGTGTCATGCACAAAGTAGATATCCTAAACGACTTGCCAAAACTATAGTTTTCTAATATTAAATCTGTGGAGTGGTTAAAAAATTTGTTTTAATGACTTCAACCTAAGTGTATGTAAACTTCTGACTTCAACTGTATTTAGTCTTAGTTTCAGATAAATCTAAATTTAAGCTTGAAACAAGAAGAGGTAAGAAAAATAAACTTTATTTAAAGAAAGACAAGGCTATTTTTCTCAGCCTATCTGAAAATTATTTTTCTTTCTTTTTTGTTTTAAGCATTGTTTCTGAAAACAAGACCTATCTTATTTTGATTCTAAAGTATATGTATCTTATTTTAAGGATGTTAAGATAATTTTACTTGAAAACAAGACAAAGACTCTGAGTAAGAACATTATTTTTGCAGTGTAATTTGGTGAAACGTCTCTAAAATTAGTGTGTGTTAATTCACAGGCATGTCCGTCATTGAGCAGACCAAACAGAAATCTGCAGTGCTCCACGTTTAACACACAGCCATTCATGGGTCGACTTTACAAATGGGAACATTTTAATGACGGTGAGATTCTAGAGCAAATGCTTTTTAGTCATTGACTCAAACTCACAAACTCTTTGAAATGAGTATAAAAGTAAGACTAGACTAAAGGAAATGATGAAGTATTGCTGTTGTTGTCAGAAATATTTCAGGTTTGACCCTGAAGACAAAAACTGAAAGAGACGGACAAGTTTGTGTTGTCAATTAGCTGTAAAGATTATGTTGCATTTATTTTGAAATGGCTAATATTTTAATCAGTTACTGGTTAGTTTGTGCTACTGTGGATTTTTGTACATGTCAGATCATGCAGGATATTGTTTTCCTCACAACATCTGATCTAGTGTGATTTATTAACTGTGAAACTGCCAGTATTTGATTTAATGTTTGCTCACTATTATAATTTGTGGAAAATTATTCTACCCTCCGGCTCTAGATGAGCTAATCTGTCCAGAAAAATGATGTGATGGCAAAGTTTTTACATTGTATCTGCATTCTTACAAACACATCTCTCTCAACACAGAGCAGGAAGATGTAAATGATCTGTAGAGGAGTTCAATTTGATGTAAATGAACAAAATGTTTTCGTAATTCACTTTCATCTTGTGTCTTTAGCGTCGTCTTGTGGTCACTGTTAATAATATTTCTGATTTTATGTTTTATTAGTAATGTTTGCTCATTCAGGCATCACTATTGTTATTGCTCACAGTGATTTCAACAAACCCCAGTCCCGAAATATAAAAATTAAATGTGTGTTATTCATCCTGTACAGACATGAATGAAACATTAAATCATTTGGCTTGTTGAGGAAAGGTGTGCTATTACTTTACTATGGTAATGGATGGAAAAATCCCATAGACTTACCATGAAGGAGTGGTCTTTATTAATCACTATGGAGTTTGATCAGTCACATGATCTGTGTATTTTTGCACAGTTTCTGGGGAACAGCAGTGTGAACTCAACTGCCGTGCCATTGGATTCAGATTCTATGTACGCCAGGCAGATCAAGTCATCGATGGAACTCCGTGTGGGCCAAACGACACGTCTGTGTGTGTGACGGGAAAGTGTCAGGTAGAAATTGTGTGATCATATCCACTGACAGAATATTTTTGTTTGATTTGTCAATTCTTTATGTTTTCATATTGTATTCTTTGGGTGGATGCAATCAGAGACAGCACAAAGTGGAGGTGACAGATCACTTGTGGAGAAATTATTGGGAGAACACTATGCTCAATGTGATGGCTATAGAGCACAAGAAGTGCCTGAAGTTACAAGACTGTGTACTTACCGTCTTTCATGAGGGCATGAATTACAATCCCATGTAAAATAAAACAAATACAAATTATGGAAATGTATAAAACTGTGGATTTTAGGTTGTTGATTATAAGTATAGAAACTATATAATTTAGACTGACTCGATTGCATCATTCACAATGCTTCAAGGGAAGTGGGTGCTCGCTGCTGGACTTGTTTCACGGGCTTAGTTGGACACAGTTCTCTGATTGATTGATCTCTCTCTGCTGGATCATGGGTAGTGTAGTTGAACAGCAAGAATTTTGTAATTAAACAAGATTTTAAAACAGTGATGTTGAAATAATGCTGACTGATGGCTTCAAATACTTTACCATCGATAAACAACCTCTGAGCTCATGGTAGGTCTGTCTCAAAAGCAGAGGTCGGCAACATATGGCACACGTGCCTGCATTGGCACACAAAGATCAGTGGCATGCCAACAACTGCGAAACGAGTAGACTATTTTATTTATATAAATTCCGCACCTACATTCTAATCTACATCTTGATGTAATCCTTCCTAATGGTCAGCTGATAAAAACATGCTGCGTGATCATGAGGAAGGATTACATCAAGATGTAGATTGGAATCGAAAATGTCTTATTAATTAAATAACCTGCTCCTATCTTGCTGTTGCTTGTGTGCTGGTGATTACCCAGCACTGTGTGATGTAGTATGACATAATTTAAAAATATTTAAGATTCCACTAAATGTTGTGATCAGTAATAAAATAATCAAATTTGCGACATTAACTTTGTTAACACATTTTGTACAAAAGGGTTTCAGGGTTTCTTTCATTAAAGCACCTTCACAAGATGCTCTGTGAGAATTTACATGCAGGATCATGATTATATCATAATCATTAAAATTTTCACTCAAGCTGTTATGCTGATAATATAATTTGTAATGAAAAATACAAAATTTAATTAGAAAAATGCAAAATAAGAACATTTTCACGAGTGGACTCATACTTTGGAAAATCTGGTTATTTTTTGTTTTGTTTGTTGCCATTGACCAGGAAAATAGAAAAAGCCACTCCATGTCAAAAAGGTTGCCCATCCCTGCTCTAAAGGTTTAGGTCATCTATGGAGAAAATGAATGGGATTTATACTTTTGGAACCAGACTGTTGCGCTCTATAGGAATGGAAGTCCCAACTTTCAGTTAAAAGAGCCAATCGCCTTTTTGATTTAAGGTTATTTTTCAGTATGCAGTATATATACTTTATGCTGTATGACCTTCCATTACATGCAAAATAATGCATGAAACAAGGTAACTGGACACCACTCATTCAACTACATATGCAACATAGTGAAATCATGTGATGATATAGTATAGTACTGATTATCATTGCATACTGTAAAGTGGTCAAATACCACTTTTTGTACATACTGCACAGGACAAAGAGTACAGTCCTGCTTTTGTCCAGTTGGGGGCAGTAGAGGATTATGAATTCTGTAATCGTTCTATGGTACAGTTTGGTACCACATTGTTTCTTGTCAATTAGCTGCCACTTTTTATTCTGCAGCTGTGTGGGCTTTAGAGACTTTTTCATGATTACAGTGGAGATCTGTCTATCTGAGTCTTCAGTTCATGGTTCGCCACTCTCTGGGTTTGAATCTACTGTCTGTATGAACCTACCGGTAGTTTAGTTTTCTAGTCAAGAGACATTCTCGCTCTTTATCATCATCAAATACTGAAGCACGTGTCTTGCTGAAGAATGAATGTTGAATCCTTTCCAGGGTTACGTTGATTTTTCTGTTAGTCTGATATGCTTTAATTGTTCAGAGTGCCATGCCACATCCTGTGTGTAAAGGCTGTCAGGCATTCAAGTGTTGCTGACTGCCTGGGTTTGTGGATCTTCTGTGTTTGTGAGTGAATCAGACACGGTCTCAGTTCCCTGAAAATCTGAAAATCCCTGAAAATCTCACACGCTCAGCTGTGTGTTTTTCAGGCATGTCACTTCAACATATCCTGCAGAAACTAAATGGAACACAGACAGTGAAATAACAAGCTACAGATGTGACGCCACTGTGATTGCCAACATGTGGCCACGTCGCCCGAGTTTAGAAATGCAACTGTAAAGGGTAATGACTGTGCAGTAGTTTGATTCTGTCCTTGTAGGTAGTTTGGGGATTGAAGTGATTCTCTTTCAGATGGTTCTAATTCTTCAGAAAGCTCTTGGAGATCAGTCTGGCAAATCCAGTGATTTAACTTCTCATCCTGAGCTAATGAGGAAGATGTGCTGATTATGAATATTGCAGACATAAATTGCATGTTATTAACTTTGACAAGTACTGTAGACGCTGTATGTTTGCAGAAAGACTGCTAGAGTTTGGGTTGGGTATAGGGTGACATTTCCAAGCCAATTACTGAATTATTTAGAATCATGAATTGGGCATCTGAAACTCAATCTGATAAGATGAGAATTAGTGGTCGACCGGAAAGGTTTCCATTGCTCGATATAATGCCAAAAACAGTGACAAATGAGATGTACACCAAATTGATGAAATTTAATTAACACTTCTATTACAGAAAATATATAAATATTCCCTAAAATTGAAAACTGTACTTTATTTTATGATTTGGATCGTGGTATGAATGTTGGTGCCAGACGGGCTGGTTTGAGTATTTCTGTAACTGCTGATCTCCTGGGATTTCCACACACAAAATTCTCTAGTTTACTCAGAATGGTGCCAAAAACAAAATCATCTAGTGAGCGGCAGATCTGCGGATGGAAACGCCTTGTTGATGAGAGAGGCCAACAGAGAACCCCCAGACTGGTTCGAGCTGACAGAAAGGCCATGGTAACTCAGATAACCACTCTATACAGTTGTGGTGAGCAGAATAGCATTTCAGAATGCACGACATGTCGAACCTTGAGGTGGGCTACAACAGCAGAAGTCCATGTTGGGCACCTTATTTGCACTGTAGTGTTCCTAATAAAGTGCTCGGTGTGTATAACACCATGAGTATACTGTTTATTTGGAACTGACACAAGGAGAAAAAAACAAATCTGTAGGTCAGATAAGCAGGCACAGTTATCAGCCAGGCTGATATTTCACTCCTGTAGCTCTATCGGGATGAGTTAAGCCTCATCTGAGTCTCAGTACAACAGGAAGAGTCCAGAGAAACAGCAGTTGTAGAAAAGCCTAAGATAAATTTTCACCATTTCACACACTGGAGGAAAGAAAGAGCCTTTCTAAAGAGAATTCCACTGAGAGCGGAACTGTTGCTAAAAGCTAGAGAACTGTGTGTGTGTGTGTGTGTGTGTGTGTGTGTGTGTGTGTGTGTGTGTGTGTGTGTGTGTGTGTGTGTGGACCCAATAGATTTCTTTAATGCAGAAGTTCAACCACAAATGAAAATGTTGTCATTTACTCACTGTCATGTTGTGCCAAACCTGTATGACTTTATTTAAAAGATGTTTAACTGGATGTTCATGCTGCTCTTTTCCATACAATGAAAGCAGACAATGACCAGGGGATATGAAGCTAAAAAAAGGACAAAAAGCACCATAAAAGTTGTTATAATAGGGATGGGTCACATTGGATGACTAATCGACTAGCCAGTAGTTCTCTCACTGGCTACTAATGTGCTGTGACAGGAAGATCACAGAACTTCTCAAAGTTCTTAATGTATGCATTGTACATCCTTCTTTTCCTTCCGAGTTCGTTCTTCCAATGTAGCTTGGCAAGTCTGGTCTTCCTAAGAACAAAAGTATGTTTCCTGCATTCTTAGGATTGAGAAGCACATATTTGTCATGATCCTTTTTTGTCTGCCCTTCTGTCCCTGTTTGTCGTGTGTATGATTAATTGGCTGTGTCCTTGTTTGTCTTAGCCATGTGCTTCTCTGACCTTGCCTCCTCATTACCCTCATCACTCTCCCTCGTTTAGTCCTTGTCATGTTAATTGCCTTCACCTGTTCCTCATGCGATTTGCCTCTATATATTGTGCCCTCTTCCCTCTTGTATTTGTCAGATCATTTTGTTAGTTTTGTTAGTAGTCAGTCTGTTCCTGTTCCTGTTCCTGTTCCTGTTCCTGTTCCTGTTCCTGTTCCTGTTCCTGTTCCTGTTCCTGTTCCTGTTCCTGTTCCTGTTCCCAGTTGGTCTAATATATTATCATCATTATTCTAGTTTTGTGTTACCTTTTCTGTTTTCAGTTGTTAAATAAAATATATACAATTTTTCACTCATTCCTGCATTTTGGTCCTCATTCCTGACACATTCTCTGATATAACGATCTGACCAACATGGACCCAGCAGGAATTAGTTTTTCTTTTTGTCCTCTACTTCCCACACATGGTGCAGAACCAAGCAGGCCAGAAAACTCTTCAAATTCCAGCAGGAGAACAAGTCAGTGAGGGGGGTGTGTGTTGGAGTTTTTGATGTTGTCCTCTGGTCTGTCACAATCAGGCCTGCCTTATTCAGTTGTTTAGGGATGGTCTGAATGAGCCCATCAGGACTTGTGTCCCGGTGATGGGTGAAGCCTTGCCACTACAATCATGTTGGCCATGAAATGGGATGAGGTTATCTCAGCCTTCATCCCAGCCCAAGTTCAACGATACTCACTCAGACCACCCAGATTGTTCAGTACCCTGCAGTCGCCGCCCAGACTGGTCCTGAGCCCACGGTCACTGTCCAACCTGACCTCTGCCTAGCGGTCGACTACGTCCAGTCTAACCCCATGCCAGCCTCCTGGTCCATCCTGGCCTCTAGGTCCTTTTCTGGCTCCATCCTGGCCTCCTGGTCATCCAGGCATCTGAGTACTTTTCTGGTTCCACAATGGCATTCTTGTCCAATTACATCCTGGCCAGACCATCCCCCTGGTCTCCCCCACCCACCCTCCATGGTCTGTCATCTGTCCCTTGGCCCGGCCCATTCCTTACTTTAAAATCTTCATTACTTTAAGGGTCATTGTAACTGATAATAATAATTGTGTAATACTGTGAGACCGTGATATTTTCTGAGATAGTTATCATACCATGAAAATCTCATACCTTTGCAACCCTAGTTCCCGGTCGGTCCTAGTTATTATCCTTATTCTAGTTTGTTTTGGTTTGTTTTCTCTCCCCCGTGAGAGTTTTGTGTTACCTTTTCTGTTTTCATTTGTTTAATAAAATGCATTTTATTTTTCACTCATTCCTGCATTTGGGTCCTCATTCCTGACACATTTTCTGACAGCATTATTACAGAATTTCAGGCTCAAGTTGTAAAGCAGTCAATGGAAAGGAGGAGGCGAGAACTGGCTTGACGATGTAAATAATAGTTTAATATAAAACTTAAAACAGAAGACACAAACACACACACATGACGGACATGTCCGTAAACTATCTCTCTCTTCCGAACAATCCTCTGCAGTCGACCTTTATCCCTCTTGGGGGCTTGATTAGCCTGATAAGGGACTGGGTGTGTAGAATCACGACCCGGCCCCGTCCTCTGCCCTGCCACACAAGTATTCTAGAGAGCTCTGTAATAAACACCAAATGCTTTTAATTAGTCAAGTTTTTGCAGGGCATTTTACGTGACTGAATTAGTTTTTTTAATAAGTAGTGCTTTCACTTATTCTTCCATAATACTATAAAGTACTTTTTGTCAGACAGTCACCATCAATAATTTTATTTTCCCCGTCTGTCGCTCACTTCGACGTTGTGTCGAAGAAGCGACATTAGGGGTCTCTCTTGAGTGCCGAATATACCTCTGATCTATGAAAAAAGGCCAATGAGAAGTTGGCAGACAGTATTTGCATACCCCGCCCCCGGACATACGGGTATAAAAGCGGGGAAATACGTCGAGTTCATTCAGAAATTTTCTTTGGAGCCGATGGTCGTGTATGCAGTGAGCTGCGAGTTACACACTGTTCCTCCCACCTCTGAGTGCGATTACTGTTGGATCTACGGCGCATATCAGCAGCTTTCTCCTTCTCTTCACAGCAGTGCAGTTTGCCCCTGGGCGCTTCGACAGCGCAGTTAAAAGAGTTATTTTCTCTAAAAGTGTTAGTTTCTCTAAAAGAGCAAATACACAGCTGGCGTTGAACGTTCTTTTCAGGACGCGTCTTTTTAAAGACGTCTTTCCGCCTCTGTGTAGTTTCTAGATGCGGTTGATTTCTCCCCACCTCTGACGGTCATAAAAGCTGCCTCACATGCCTGGGCTGCGATCACACGCAGGCAGCGTTTTATGAATGGTTACTATGCGCTCACAGAGACCAGGTGCTCAGGCACCTCAGCCGTTTGGGGCTTCAGGTCAACTGGGAAAAGAGCAAGCTCGCCCCGGTTCAGAGCAACTCTTTTCTCGGCATGGAGTTAGACTCAGTCTCAATGTCAGCATGTCTCACCAACGAGCGTGCGCAGTCGGTGCTGAAATGCCTCGCCACCTTCAGGCCGGGCACAGCGGTCCCTTTAAACTTTTCCAGAGGCTCCTGGGGCATATGGCACCCTCCGCGGGGGTTGTGCTGCTGGGGTTGATGCATATGAGACTGCTTCAGCACTGGCTTCAGACAGCTTCACGCAGCCGCGGGCCATTGAAAAGAGGCCCAGGTAGACCTGTTTGCCTCCCTACTGGCCCACCCGGGCCTGGTTCTCAGACCTCGTACTCCTCGCGAAAGCCCCTCCCTGGGGAATTCCCCTGAGGGAAGATCTTCTTTCTCAGGGACGGGGCACGCTCTGGCATCCGCACCCAGACCTCTGGAACCTCCACGACTAGCTCCTGGACGGGATGCGGAAGATCTAGCTGGTCTACCACCTGCCATCGTACACATGATCAACCAAGCCAGAGCCCCCTCTACCAGGCAACTTTACGCCCTAAAGTGGCGATTGTTTGCGAATTGGTGCTATTCCCGGGCTGAAGACCCACAGAGTTGCGCAGTTAGGTCAGTGTTCTTATTCCTGCAGGAGAGGCTGGAGTGGAGGCTGTCTCCGCAACCGGTCTACATGCCCAAGGTTCCTACGACTCCCTTCAGAGACCAGGTAGTGAACCTGCAAGCGCTGCCCCGGGAGGCGGCAGACCCAACCCCTTCGTTGCTGTGTCTGGTACATGCTTTGCGTACCTACTTGAACCGCACGCAGAGCTTTAGACATTCTGAGCAGCTCTTTGTCTGCTTTGGTGGACAGCGGAAAGGGAACGCTGTGTCCAAACAGAGGCTTTCCCACTGGGTAGATGTGGATGCCATTTCATTGGCCTATCACACCCAGGCCGTGCCCCCCCACCCCTTACAGGGTCCGAGCACACTCAACAAGGAGTGGTGTGTCCTCATGGGCACTGGCCAGGGGAACCTCCCTGGCAGACATATGTAGAGCAGCGGGTTGGGCATCACCTAATACCTTTGCGAGGTTTTACAATCTCAGGGTTGAGTCAGTATGATCCTGTGTTTTGTCAGGTCCGAGCTGGTAGAACTCGGTACACACTGACGGACTGACCGGGCGGATTGCTTGCACCTTGCGCCCTTTCCCTCGGCCGAAGTAAAACTATACGCTTTCTCTCCCAGGAGATCCCATTCATTCGGATCCCTGGATGACTCCTCCCTAGCCCTATGGGTCCGCAATTCAGCGGAGGAATTCGCCGACCCAATCCACTGCGGGTACTCAAATCTACCCTGTACTGGAATAGGTGCTCCACAGGCCTGGACTCCTGCGTGGACTCCTCCTGTGTGTATATTCCATGGTATGGTCCCCTTACGAGTGGACCCGCATCTCCCTTAGGCAGTTCCAGCTGCCCTCCGGTCGCCGTGTTGTAGCAACTCCCCCCTCCTTGAGGCTGGATCTACCACCGCGCCATTTTCCCACATGTGACCTAAGAGGCCCATGTGATGTATTTCGCCACTTTTACCTCCCCCTTCCTGGGCAGGTCGCTGAGCCAAGCCACTGTTGTGGCCAGACCATTTCAGGCTCCTCAGAAAAATCCTCAATGAACTCGATGTATTTCCCCGCTTTTATACCCGTATGTTTTATACGGGTCTGCCAACTTCTCATTGGCCTTTTTTAATAGATCAGAGGTATATTCGGCGCTCAAGAGAGACCCCTAGTGTCGCTTCTTCGACACAGCGTCTCGTTCCCTCCATCAGGGAATGGAGGTTACATACGTAACCTAGACGTTTTGCATTGCACAATGCTGATATAATCAAATCATTTTTAGTTTATGTAATCTATCATTTTGCAGCATTTGCCATTCTAAAGAATAACATGGCAAACATACAGTACAGTTTGTGGTCAAACCCCCACATTGTATTTAGATTTTTTATAAATGGCATGAAATGTTTTACACTTGTACTTAGAACATTTACATTAACTGTTTAATGTGATTGCCCCTCAACTGGCCCCAGCACAACCACACCTCCCCAATGAATTGTGTTTTTCTTTCTGAGTCACAAGGTCATGTTTCATTCTCATAGAGCGACCATCATATACCAGGGGGGTCGTAAACCTCGTCTCACAAGGGTGATGTTCAACTTGTTAACCCTTCATACTGAGACAAAACAAACAGTCTTTCTGCTGCCCAGCAAAATATAATGTGATTTCAACTCACGGTTACTTCCGCTCGTCAACGCCTGTTTCTTGCATTAAGTTATATTTATTGCTGAGCCATTCACTGATGATATGCAGCACATACAGGAACAGTAAATGAGAGAGATTTGATAATTACAAATGCAAACACACACTGCTGCAGCGGTCTGTGGGCTCAACAATAGCTATATTTCCATCCAATATGCGAATTTATATGCGAAAAACCATAATATCACGTGTTTCCATCCTATGTATTCAAAAGAACAAAGTGGTCACATCCTGAGAAATTGTAGCCACTGTGACACTTTTTTTTATTAAATACTCACAGTTTAGAGCACACAGAAAAAACATCAGAAGAACATCAGTGCGACAGTTCTGGGAGCACTATGTGTGTACGTTCCTCCTCCTTTATCTCTTTGTCGTGAGGAACTATATTATATTTTTCGAAAGTGTCAATAAACCTTTCAATAAAGTTCAGTTCAAGTTTGTATTTGACTTATTTGGTCTGCAAATTCTTTGCAGGCTTTGGATTTTCAGGACACCATTATTTCAGGATGGCCAGAGCAAAATGCGATGATTGGTCTCTGTTTAGTCCAGTTATTAATGAATTATTCACTCACGTCACTTTTTTAATGTTCTTAAATGCAGTCTTTTATTCTTAATAAATTCTATAAATGTGTTTCCATCATAGTTTATGTACATTTGTTCTTATCTAATAAAAAATATATTCACCTGAAGCAAGTATATGTCTTTATTTTTCATCTTGTATTTTCCATCCAGTAGTTTTTATGCTACATCACAAAATGCACATAAAAAATACGCATGTGGATGGAAACCCAGCTAATAAGGATGACCTGCAGTTTTCATGGAGTTAGATTATAGTTTGTATATTTCCATTATTGCAAATAAAAAACTTTTATGTAGATGATGTCATTCACGAGGAAGTAACTTTTCCTTGATATTTCGACATTCTACTATAAAACACACTGTAAATTTCAGTATTCAAAACTTAATCCTCAATGCAATAAAAGCATTTATTGAAAGCAAGCTGCGAAGACGCCTCATTCTCTACTTCCGCGACTTACCTCTGCCACCAGGTGCCCATTAATTCATGACCGCCTCTAAAGCAACAACATCAATCCCTACTTTACGTCATCGAACCCCATAAAGCGATTCATAATATGACACTGTTGGACCTGATCGTAAAACAGTAAGTAAACACTTTCACTCATTCATTCAAATGTTACGACTGTTTGCTTCTGTGCTTGAGTGAACAGTTTAATATATTTGGATGCAATGTGTTTGCATTAGATTGCGTTATGTGTAAACCCTGAAATGTAGTTTTATAATGTTTTGGAGCATGGTTATTCTCTTCTGATTGAGTTTCAAATATATATGGCTGTGTTCAAATATATATGGCTTTTTTTTTTTTTTTTTTTTTTTTGTTGTAACCACCTCCCAGTGGACCTTCTCTGTATGTGCAGGCTATTTGTCATCCAGGTGTTTCCAATTAGCATCTATAAAAGAGGAAATTGTTTGTTTGGAAAATATACCCTGAAGAAGGCTGTTTGTGCCGCTACGCGTGGGTTGTATCTTTTCCCCCACATGTTTTAATTATTTTTTCTATCATGATATAGCCAGTCCAATAAAGGCTTCGTTATTTTCCTAAGAAGAGTGCCTTGGATTTCCTTTTTCTACATGATATATGGCTGTGTATTTGAGGGGCTGCATGATGTTAGCCAATCATAACTTGGTGCAAAAAACTTCACTAACATTATCAGTGGACCTCAGGGATGATAATATAACTATATATAAAAAAAGAGTATGTCATGACCCCTTTAATGTTTATTAAAAAAGATGAAAATATTTTCTGACGCATATAAATATAAAGAAAAAATCCTGAGAGGTCACGTGATGCCATGCAAGAAGAAGACGTGTGAACGATGAGCTCTGTGCACTTTGTTAAATTTGTATTATTCTTATTTTATAGTCTGGTGAAATTCTATTCACCCAGTTACACATTTGCTATTTGAGGTAAAACATGGCAAAGAAATCAATATCCTCAGGCTCTGGAGACATTAAAAGACACTTACATGTTTAGGATGAAAGCCCCCACAGGTCTACAGAATGGGGACTCGATTTAGATGGCGCGGCGGGAGAGGAGATCCAGCGTCAACTCTCCAACATGTCGGTGATGCTGACGAAGTTTCTTGCTGACTTGGAGGATCTTGCTGAAATGCGTCGATTGATTACGGTGATGGAAATAAAAATCTCTGAGTTAGTTACAAGAGTGGCAGAGGTTGAGAAACAAATCGATTATCTGGAGTCATCGAAGAGGGAATTATTCACAAATCCGCTCGTGACCAAAGTTGATTTGGAACATGTTCTTGAAAATCTTGAAGATTTAGAGAATAGAAGCCGCAGGAATAACATCCGAATTGTTGGAATTCCTGAGCATGAGGAGGGCAGAGATATGGTGAAATTCCTAGATGAGCTTTTCCCGAGTCTGCTGGACATAACAGCCCACAAGCTGGAAATCGAGCGAGCTCACAGAGTTCCGGCTCAGAGTTCTGCTGAGGGAGAAAGGTGCCGTTCAATCCTGGCAACATTTCTGAGATCATCCGATAAAGATCTCGTGTTGCACCAGTCGAGGAGCAAATGAAGGAGCTTTCTTGGAAGAATCATAATGTTTTCTTGTTCCTGGACTTTGCGAGTTCGACAAGAGAGAAACGCGATCAGTGCAGGGAATGCTAGAAACTCTTGCAATCAATGTAAGATCGCTTTTGCATTGATGTTTACGGCCAAGCTGAGAATAGAAGTGAAGGACGGTCGGAAAGTATTTACATATCCAAAACAGGCGCTGTCTTTTATAGAATCAATGGTTGAGTTAAGAGGAAGTTGGTCATTATTTTTGTTTCTTTTTGCATTGGCTCCGCCTAGCGGCTGGAGTTTGTTTTGTGAATAACACTCTTCCTTTTTTTCTTTTTTTTTGTTCACTTTTAACAAATTACAAAATGATAACAAACAGAAATTGCCTGACACACAACAAAGGAGATACATAAGCAAAATTGTACATAAGATAAGACAACAACAGAGCATTGTACTGCAAATGGAAATCTGCAGTTGGTCCAGCAAAATCCAAGGAGAATGCATATGTAATCTATATACTTCTGGAACACTATATTATACCATACCACAGAATATCAGTGGTAGAATATCACTGGCATTTATGCTGTCAAGGTATGGTGTCCATATGTGGTTAAAAGTGTCAGGAGTGAATAATGCATATCAAGAGTTCCAGAGGAATAGTCTCTCTAATAACTGAATGCCAGACTTTAATGGAGGGAGGCTTATCACTGATCCATGACATCAGCAGATTCTTCCTGGCAGCAAAAGTCTACAAGCTAAAAAGACGTCTTTTATACTTGTTAGAAATGAGCTTACGGGGAAAACCAAGAAGGAGTGATAAAGGATCAAGCCCCAAAGCCAAACCCAAGATGTTATGTAATTGAACCACAACTCTGGACCAGTAAACCTGGATTACGTGGCAGCCCTGTGTACAATGAGTATAATCTCCTATATCAGACTTGCATTTAGGGCAGTGCAGTGAGAGTTGAATTGTATTTGTGTCTTATATGAGGCGTGATATGTATTCTGTGCAAGATCCTAAGATGAATGGCTCTTGCCCTGTTACATACTGAGAGCCTATTGGCCTATTGGTCTCCCACTCATCTTCCAAAATATCCACCCTGAGCTCTCTTTCCCAAATCAATCTGAGGTGCAAGGAACTAACTGTACCTTAGGAGCATAGAGCTTTATAGAAAAGGGAAATCAACTAACGACGATGTGTGGAGGAGGGTTCCGAAGGATTTTCTCAATAACTGAGAATGAATATTTAAAAGTGAGTGTAGTATTTTTGAAAACAGTTTCTAATTTGCAAAAATCTTAAAAAATGTTGCCTAGGTAAATTATATCTTGAGACCATGTTATCAAAGGACAGTAGAGATCCCTCCTCAAACAAGTCACTCATCCTACAAATACCAAGAGCATGCCATTAAAACCAGGGTATGTGGTACTTGGCAGGAACTCTGGATTATTCAAAATCGTCAAAAGAGGAGAGGTTGTGTCGATGCTGTCTTCCAGACTTCGGATAGCACACCAGGTCTTGAGAGTATTAAGCACTAAGGACTGTTACACAGAGCTTTGCTCAACTTTGAATTATGAACAAATAAAAGGTTTTGTAAAGGGCAGTTGGACTGTGAAGATTCGAGATCGAGCCAGACTAATTTAGGGTCTTCACTGAGCCATTCAACAATAAATCGTAGTTGGCAAGCCAATTGATACAGTCTAATATTCGGAAGGGCCAAACCTCCCTTCGCGCTAGTGAGTTGAAGTTTTGATAATTTCAATCTGGGTTTTCTTTTGCTCCAGATAAATGAACTTAGCCACCCATTCAACTCTTTTATGACCTTATTAGACCGAAGATATAGGGTGAACATGTTTTCTGCAGTGCTGGCTCAAGTAAGAGCAGGGGAGTCATTATATTGGTAAATAAACAGGAGGCACTTAAGGTGGTTCTTAGGTGTCGGATCATACAGTATGCCTCATTCATCAAAAAATGTAAAGCGCAAGCACTTGTGGAGTTGGAAGGAAATATTAAAAGTGCCGAGGCAGAGCTGAAGCACTGTATGTTGTCTGATGGCCTCAGAGAATTGACCCTATTTAAATATAGATATAATACTATTTTGTCGCGAAAGTTGGAGTTTTGGTTATTCAGGGCAAGACAGTCATACTTTGAGTTGGGGGGCAAAGCAGGAAAACTTTTGGCTAGATATATAGACTGAGCAAAAAAATCTCTTGATTCTGAGATAATCTTGGAGGAGCTTGATGAGTTAATTAAGGCCCTGCCTACAGGCAAGGCTCCGGGCCTGATTGTTTGGCCTCTGAATTTTTTAGATCTTATGCTACAGAACTGGCTCCACATTTGTTAGAAGTTTATACAGAATCATTAAAGAATGGAAAGCTTCCGCCAACCATGACACAAGCCCGGATCAGTCTGATTCTGTTCCAAGCAAGTGTAAAATTTATCTGATCTAGTTACATGTGGATCAGGTGGGGTTTATTCAAGGCTATAGTTCTTCTGATAACATTAGGTATCTCATCAATATCATGCGGTCAGTAGTGAATGATCAATCTCCGGTTGCTGCCATCTCACTTGATGCCAAAAAGGCGTTTGATATGGTAGAATGTATTTAAGATTTTGGAAATGTATGGGTTCGGGAGTACTTTTATTGGTTTTGATTAGTGACGGTACTAACAAATTGACTAATTTCAGACTATTTTACTTTGGATAGGGGCACCCGGCAGGGTTGCCCTCTTTCCCAACTATTATTCTGTCTTGCCCTGGAACCATTAGCAGCTGCGATAAAAAAGGAGGATGATTTCCCAGGGATGATGGCAGGAAGTATGGTGCATAAGCTTCTGCTTTACGCAGATGATATTTTATTATTACTAGATCTATGCCTTGCCTCCACAGAATTATGAATTCCTTTTCCAAGTTCTCAGGATACAAAGTCAATTGGTCTAAATCCAAAGCCAAAGTATTGTCCAGTAACGGCCTTCAAGCTGGGCGCTTTTCAGTGGCCCAAACAGGGCATTAAGTATTTGGTAATTTTATTCACAGCAAACTTGTCTGATTTAGTCAGTTAATTTTGACCCCTTAATAAAAAGGTTTTTGGGTGATGTGGGCAGGTTGGCTTTATTATATTTATATATGATTGGGAAGGTTAATGTTATTAAAATGAATTGAATTCCAAAATGTAACTACCTGCTACAGTGTCTCTCTGTAGATGTCCCCCTCTCTTATTTCAAGCAATTTGATAGCATAGCGAAGTTCTTCATTTGGAACAGTAAGCGTACCAGGTTAAATTTCAATAAGTTACATTGGCCGATTGACAATGGTGGGTTAGGCCTACTCAAGATTTTGTTTTATTATTATGCATTCAGTCTCAGACATTTGTCTCAACTGAGAGAGCCCAACCCTGTTTCCCCTTCTGTCACTCACTCAACATTGTGTCGATGAAGTGACACTAGGGGTCAATCTTGAGAGCCTGAAACACCTTCAGATCTTTGAGTTGAATTTCCAGCAGCCAAGTTCATTCAGATTTCTTCTTCGCAGCCGAGCGGTTGCACTACAGCAAGCTGAAGTTGTCTGCTCACTCATTCACCTTCCATCTCAGAGCGTTGCTGTTGGATCTACGGCGCTTTCCAGCAGTCTCTCTGCACTCTGCTGCAGACTACACCCCTGGGCACTTCGACAGTGCTTCTGAAAGAGTTTTATTTTCTCTGAAAGAGTGTGCACAGTTACGTTGAACGTCTTTTTAAAGATGGCTTTCCGTCTCTGTGCAGTTCCTGGATGCGGTCGTTACGTCTCTGTCTCTGACGGTCACGAACATTGCCTCACGTGTCTGGGCCAATGTCACGTTGAGGAAGCGTTCGTGGATGGTTCATGTTCTCACTGCGAGAACATGACAATGGCCACTTTACGAGTGCGGCTCTCCTTCTTCAGAGGGAGTGCCTTTTTAGTCGTCTCCCTTCCTGGCCCTCCTACCTACGGGTGTGGCGCCGATGTGGCTGACACTGGAGATGTTTCACAGGCTTCACTGTCTATGGTCCCGCCGGGTAATTCCCCACTGGCTGCCCACCCCACAGCGTGCTCGCTTGTCTCCTTCCACCACTGGGCTGAGACTGGCAGCTCACTTCAGTGTCAGCCTAATGTTTCTCCCAGAGCCCGAGACCCAGATGAGATGTCGATCATTGCATTGGAGGGCGTCCTAGTGGTGTCGGATGCTGAAGGCTTGACCGGACTGCCGCCTTCGGGTGTGGCATGCGCCATGGTCCTTCTACAAGTCCATCAGGCAAAGGTGCTAAGAGTTCTCACGTCTTCACGAAAGTCGCAGAGGCTGCCCTTTCCCTGGTAAGCGAAGTGGGCATACGCATACTAAACTATCTCGACGACTGGCTGATTCTAGCACAATCTCGAGAGTTACTGTGTGCACAGGGACCTGGTGCTCACACACCTCAGCCGTTTAGGGCTTCGGGTCAACTGGGAAAAGAGCAAGCTCTCCCTAGTTCAAAGCATCTCTTTTCTTGTCATGGAGTTAAACTCAGTGTCAATGATAGTGCGCCTCACGAACGAGCGTGCGCAGTTGGTGCTGAACTGCCTGAACTTATCCAGGTGGCAAATGTCGCTCTCACTGAAGTACTTTCAGAGGATCCTGGGGCATATGGCATCCTCGGCGATGGTCAAGCCACTCGGGTTGATGCATATGAGACCGCTACAGCACTAGCTCCAGACCCGAGTCCCAAGGCGCCGTGGCACATATCGCTTGGCTCTACCGCCCGCAGCTCGCTGCCTTTTCAACACTTGGACCGACCTTGCGTTCTTGCGGGCAGGAGTCCCCAAACCAGCCAAGGCGGTTTACGCTCCCGTGTCATGTCAAAACTCGCATGTCGCCTCCTCCACTGGAGTCAGCGGTCGCTGCGCACCACTCACATTCCGGGCGAGCTCAAAGATGCTCTGTCACGGCAGGTATGTGGCAGCGGGGGCGTGGTCAAGCGCCCGTCCGGAAGAGAAAAGCGGTAAGGGCGCTCACACCTGAGCTAAATTATGTCTAACACCTGTCTCTAATTTCAGTAGAGCGAGGAGAGCGGATAAAGAGCCAGCAGCCACAGAGCAGAGAGAGAGACGGACAACGAACTCAGCGTTCGAGTACAAAGAAATTGTAAAGAAATTGTGAATACTGTTGGCACAAAAAGGGGAATTAAAAGGCTTACCGTGTCTTGAAGTCTTGCTTCCTGTCGTCCTTGCTTAGACAGCATTACACTGGTGCCGAAACCCGGGACATTATTAGGAACACCTGTCTTCCAAAGGATGGAACAGAATCGCCCCGTAGAGTCCTCCCAGCTGGCGGAAGTCCTCCAGTCCCTCGCTACACTCCATCAGAGCCACCAACAATCCCTGCTTGAGCTCCGGCAAGACCAGGATCGTCGCTTCTTCGAAATCATGCGGGCTCAAGCAGAGGACCGGCACGCCATCCGGAGCCTCCTCAGCCAGGAGGCCGCTCCAGCCGCAGCCGCGACCCCGGACACCCGCGCCACATTGCCCCCACCCGCGTTACAGAAGATGGGGCCGGCAGATGACCCAGAAGCGTTCATCGACCTGTTCGAACGAACGGCGGAAATTTGGGGGTGGCCCCAAGACCAGTGGGCAGCCCGTCTAGTCCCTCTCCTGTCCGGGGAAGCACAACTCGCGGCGCAACAGCTGCCGGCAACAAGCCTCCTGGCTTACCCCGATCTGAGGAAAGCCATCTTGCAACGGGTTGGTCGGAGCCCGGAAGAAAGTCGCCAGCTCTTCCGGGCCTTGAAGCTCGACAAATCCGACCGCCCGTTTGCGTTCGCCCAGCGGCTCCGTGATGCCTGTCGGAGGTGGCTGCTCGCGCGGGACCGCGACGTCGAGGAGCTAGTCGACCAGGTGGTACTGGAGCAGTTTGTCCAGCGTGTGCCCCGGAAGACGCCACCACCCGGCGTCGCTGGAGGAAGCCGTCCGACTCGCGGAGGACCACATGGCGGCGATTCCCAGGGCGGATGAGCCCTCTCTCTCTGTCTCCCCTTCCCCTGTGTCTTCCCCTGTTTTTTTTCCCTCCCCTCTTCCCTCTCGCTCTGCTCTCTCCCCAGGGTCCGTTCCTGCCCCCCGCAGGCGCGGAGCGTTCGTGAGACCAGCCTCCTGGCCTTGGGAACACCCGCCTAGCCCTTCCCCGTCCTTCAGCCGCTCTCCTCCTCAGGTGGGGGCACCCGCCAGCACGGGTGCGGCCGCAGCGCCTGGGCCGGTCTGCTGGAGGTGCGGAGACCCGGACCACTTCCGGGATCAGTGTCCGCTGATGGAAATAGGGGCGGTGGTGCGGGTCTCCGATGTTCAGCAGGCTGCCCCCGATCGGGCTGGAGCGTACAGGATTCCGGTAAGAATCCAGGGGGGTACATACCAGCTTTGTTGGATACCGGCTGTAACCAGACCACCATCCACCAACGCTTGGTTCAACCCGGGGCTCTGGGCTCAGCTAAACTGGTGAGGGTGAGGTGTGTGCATGGGGATATTCACAAGTATCCCGTGGTGACTCTGGCGATCAAATTCCGGGGAGAAAAACATAGTGTGGAGGCAGCGGTTAGTTCCCGCCTCACCCATCCGCTAATCTTGGGTACTGATTAGCCGAATTTTAGAAAAATATTGGAGGGGGTTTGTGCGGATGGGTCCTGCATGGAAGTAAAGGGATGTGTGATGTGCGATGCTTTGGCGGGGGAGGCGGAGCCGGGGCCGTCCTCTGCTGCTCCGAGTGACGTGGGAAGGGGCGAGGTGGACGCTCCTCCTTTCCGGGAATTCTTGGAGGGGGACTTCCCCTTGGAGCAGTCGCGGGATGAAACCCTTAAGCACGCCTTTGACCAAGTGAGAGTAATCGATGGTCAACATCTCCGGCCGGGTGTCGCCGTTTCATATCCGTATTTTTCGCTTATTAAAGATCGGTTATACAGGGTGACGCAGGACGCCCAAACAAAAGAGGAAGTAACACAATTATTGATTCCACGGAGCCGCCGGGAAATGGTTTTCCAGGCGGCTCACTATAATCCCATGGCCGGTCACCTAGGGGAACGGAAAACACTCCTCCGTCTAATAGCCCGTTTCTATTGGCCGGGCATTGGCGGTGACGTCCGCAGGTGGTGTGCGGCGTGCCGTGAATGTCAGCTGGTAAACCCACCGGCCACCCCAAAAGCGCCGTTGCGCCCTCTACCATTAATCGAGGTCCCCTTCGAAAGAATTGGAATGGACCTCGTCGGGCCATTAGAACGGTCAGCACGCGGACATCGCTTCGTGTTAGTCCTAGTGGATTACGCGACGCGATATCCGGAAGCAGTGCCTCTGAGCAACATCTCCGCACGTAGTGTTGCAGGGGCACTCTTCAAGATAATCTCCCGGGTGGGGATTCCGAAAGAAATCCTCACCGATCAAGGCACGACTTTTATGTCACGGACACTTCGCGAACTTTACGAGCTCTTGGGCATCAAATCGATTCGCACTAGCGTTTACCATCCTCAGACAGATGGCCTAGTGGAACAATTTAATAAAACGCTCAAGAACATGATTCGTAAATTCGTACACGATGACGCTAGAAATTGGGATAAGTGGCTAGACCCCCTGTTGTTTGCAGTACGAGAGGTCCCGCAAGCCTCCACCGGGTTCTCCCCGTTTGAGCTGCTGTACGGGCGACGCCCCCGCGGTGTCCTTGACGTCATCCGCGAAGCGTGGGAGGAGGGACCTTCTAATAGTAAAAATGAAATTCAGTTCGTTCTCGATCTTAGAGCAAAACTCCACACACTGGGGCGACTAACACAGGAGAATTTGCTCCAAGCTCAAGAACGCCAACGCCGGCTGTATAACAGGGGTGCTCGGCTAAGGGAATTTGCACCGGGAGACAAGGTACTCGTATTACTCCCAACATCGAGCTCTAAATTACTCGCCAAGTGGCAAGGACCCTTTGAGGTCACACGACGAGTGGGGGATCTCGATTATGAGGTTAAACGTACCGATAGAGGGGGCGCGCGTCAAATTTATCACCTCAACCTCCTGAAATTATGGAGGGAGGAGGCGGCCTCTGTGACGTTGGCCACGGTAGTTCCGGAGAGGGCGGAGCTCGGACCGGAGATAAACAAAAACTACGATCCCAACACTCCGGTTACTTGTGGGGACCAACTCTCACCGCGGCAGCTCACAGAGGTTTCTGAGTTACAAAAGGAATTTGCGGACGTGTTTTCCCATTTACCGGGCCGTACAAACCTCATACAGCACCACATCGAGACCGAGCCGGGCGCGGTGGTGCGTTGCCGCTCTATCGCTTACCCGAACATAAAAAGAAAATCGTACGGGAAGAATTAGATGCAATGCTTGATATGGGCGTAATAGAGGAATCCCACAGTGATTGGTCCAGCCCGGTTGTTCTTGTTCCCAAGAGTGATGGGTCTGTTCGATTCTGTGTGGATTACAGAAAAGTCAACGCGGTGTCTAAATTTGACGCGTACCCAATGCCCCGTGTTGATGAACTGCTCGATCGGTTAGGTACTGCTCGATTTTATTCGACCTTGGATTTAACAAAGGGTTATTGGCAGATCCCCTTGACACCAATGTCCCGTGAGAA
The DNA here is from genome assembly GCF_025860055.1 of Xyrauchen texanus. NCBI lineage: Eukaryota > Metazoa > Chordata > Actinopteri > Cypriniformes > Catostomidae > Xyrauchen > Xyrauchen texanus. Next base: position 30,132,920 of record NC_068296.1, on the reverse strand, counting down.
AAAAGCCTTCACCACGCCGTTTGGATTACACCAATTTGTGACGCTTCCTTTCGGTTTGTTTGGGGCACCAGCCACGTTTCAGCGACTCATGGATCGGATCCTCAGGCTGCACACCGCGTACGGCGCTGCCTATTTAGACGACATTATCATTTATAGCAATGATTGGCAGCGGCACATGCAACATCTGAGGGCCGTCCTGAGATCGCTGCGGCGGGCGGGGCTCACAGCAAACCCCAAGAAGTGCGCGGTTGGGCGTGTGGAGGTACGGTATCTGGGGTTCCACTTGGGTCATGGCCAGGTGCGTCCCCAAATTGATAAGACCGCGGCGATTGCGACTTGCCCTAGACCTAAGACCAAAAAGGGGGTGAGGCAGTTTCTGGGGCTGGCTGGCTATTACAGAAGATTTGTACCCAATTATTCGGACGTCACCAGCCCGCTGACTGACCTCACTAAAAAGGGGGCTCCAGATCCGGTCCAATGGTCAGAGCAGTGCCAACAGGCGTTTACGCAGGTTAAAGCTGCACTTTGTGGGGGCCGCTTTGCATGCACCTGACTTCTCTCTCCCCTTTGTATTGCAGACGGACGCTTCAGACAGAGGGCTGGGGGCCGTACTCTCGCAGGTGGTGGAGGGAGAGGACGCCCGGTGCTGTACATTAGCCGGAAGCTCTCCTTAAGGGAGACTAAGTACAGCACCATAGAGAAGGAGTGTCTGGCCATCAAGTGGGCGGTCCTCACCCTCCGATACTACCTGCTGGGGCGGGCCTTCACCCTCTGCTCGGATCATGCCCCACTGCAGTGGCTCCACCGCATGAAAGATACTAACGCCCGGATCACCCGTTGGTATCTGGCCCTCCAGCCTTTTAAGTTCAAGGTGGTCCACAGACCGGGGGTGCAGATGGCTGTCGCTGACTTCCTCTCCAGAAATGGGGGGGGAGTGGTAGGCAGGCCGGATGACGCCCTGGCCTGAGTCGGGCGGTGGGGGTATGTGGCAGCGGGGGCGTGGTCAAGCGCCCGTCCGGGAGAGAAAAGCGGTAAGGGCGCTCACACCTGAGCTAAATTATGTCTAACACCTGTCTCTAATTTCAGTAGAGCGAGGAGAGCGGATAAAGAGCCAGCAGCCACAGAGCAGAGAGAGACGGACAACGAACTCAGCGTTCGAGTACAAAGAAATTGTAAAGAAATTGTGAATACTGTTGGCAGAAAAAGGGGAATTAAAAGGCTTACCGTGTCTTGAAGTCTTGCTTCCTGTCGTCCTTGCTTAGACAGCGTTACAAGGTAACTCTCAGAGGAGAGTGAAGACTCCACCCTCAGGCGGTCCAGCTGATTTGGAGTCGAATCGACAGGGCGCACGTATTCCTCAAGAATCCTCTCACTGCCCGCTCTGGTATGCCTTGATGGGAGCTCGCATCGGCACAGACGTGCTGGCACACAGCTGGCCCCGAGGGCTGTGCAAATATGCGTTCCCCCCAGGTTCTGTGCAAGGTCATGGAGGACAAGGAGCAGGTCACCCTGGTGGCTCCGTTCTGTCCCACTCAGACCTGGTTCTCAAACCTCACACTCCTTGTGACAGCTCCTCCCTGGCGAATTCCCCTGAGGAAGGACCTTCTTTCTCAGGGACGGCGCAGCCTCTGGCACCCACGCCTAGAACTCTGGAATACCCATGTCTGGTCCCTGGACGGGACGCGGTGGACCTTACTGGTCTACCGCCCACTGTGGCTAACACGATCACTCAGGCCAGAGCCCCCTCTACAAGGCACCTCTACTTCCTGAAGTGACATATCTCCGCTAAGTGGTGTTCTTCCCGGAATGAAGACCCCCAGAGCTGTGCAGTCGGTCCAGTGCTTGCCTTCCTGCAAGAGAAGTTGGATGAGCAGCTGTCCCCCTCCACTCTCATGGTCTACATAGCTGCCATAGCAGCACACCATGACATGGTTCACGGTAAGTCCCTCAGTAAGCATGACTTGATCATCAGGTTCCTGAGAGGCGCCAGGAGGCTGAACCCTCCTAGACTGCACCTCTTTCCCTCATGGGACCTCTCCGTGGTCCTCTCAACACCCAATACCTTTGCAAGGATTTCCAATCTCCGGGTTGAGCTGGTCTCATCTCTGTTCTTTCAAGTGCAAGCAGGTGAGTAAGTTTCGTTACACGGACAGCTGACCGGGTGTACCTCCAAGAAGGTGAAGCCACGTGCTCTTCTCTCCCATGCGTGGTACAAATTGTGAACCCTGGATGTTCTTCCTCCTATCCCTCTGATTCACGAACTCTGCAGAGGAGTTTGTGGTCAGACCCAGTACTTGTGCTACATGCCCTGTACCGGGGTAAGTGCTCCACAGGTTTTTGGTTTCCTTGTTAACCGCCTGTGATGTATTTTCCCCGGCACGGTCTCCCCTTCCTTGTGGTAGACACCCCCCAGCCCCGACAGTAACCAATAAGTTTTGTATTGAAAAGGAAGTTGTTTCCCCTATCTCACCACTGCAAAGTCTTTTAATGAAACTAACCCGAAAGGTTAAGTTACACCCCATTATTTCACATTTGCACTCAGTATGGACAGAGGTGTCCAGAGTGTTCAATTCAGATATTTATCTAAATGTTGCCTCAAGCTTATGTCTAAACCCCAAACTATGCATTAATAAGTCCTCTTTTTGTTGGTCAGAGTGTATTGGGAGGGGGGTTAATACACTTGGAGACCTATATCAGAGTGGTGTTCTGAGATCCTTTGAAAACATTTTTACAATATTTTGGATCCCCATATCTCAGTTTTTTAGGTATTTACAGCTGCACTACTTGCTTTGTACTATTTTGGGAATAGCATACACCCCCCTCAAGCAGCAGATACTCTAGGAGAGGTGATCACTGCTTTTGGAAAAGGTCATGAGGTATCAGCGTATTACTCCTTGTTAATTCATAGTTTGGGGGATGGAGTTTCGACCACTCTCAAGAGGTTATGGGAGAAAGATTTAAATTTAGAATAGGAGGGAGAATGGGTTAAGATTTAAAAAAACATAAAAACTGCATCCAGAGACACAAGGGTACGCCTTATACAATTTAAGATTTTACATCGGTTCTGTTTGACCACCTCTAAATTGTATAGGCTTGGTCTTAAAGACACAACCACCTGCTGGCGATGCTGATCAGAGGATGGAGACATATCTAATTTCTTTAGGGGTGTGCTAGGATTCAGGAGTTTTGGTCGAAAGTTCAGAGTCTTATATGTTATTTATTGGGCATTCAGCTGTCATTTTGCCCCAGACTCTGTATTTTGGGTGATTGGGCGGTAATCGATGTCGAGAATAGGCATATAAAGAGTTGGGTCCAAACTAGCTTCATGATCGCCAGACAGGTTTTAAGGGGTTGGAGGTTGGTTGGAGCACCCTCATTTCATGAGTGGTGCTCAGAGATGGGGAGGGTGGCTTATATGTACACATATATATATATATATATATATATATATATATATATATATATATATATATATATATATATATATACACACACTCACCTAAAGGATTATTAGGAGCACCTGTTCAATTTCTCATTAATGCAATTATCTAATCAACCAATCACATGGCAGTTGCTTCAATGCATTTAGGGGTGTGGTCCTGGTCAAGACAATCTCCTGAACTCCAAACTGAATGTCAGAATGGGAAAGAAAGGTGATTTAAGCAATTTTGAGCGTGGCATGGTTGTTGGTGCCAGACGGGCTGGTCTGAGTATTTCACAATCTGCTCAGTTACTGGGACTTTCACG
>NC_068296.1:29124173-29224173 GCF_025860055.1 Xyrauchen texanus | reverse complement strand
TGGCTACCATGGTTGTGACAAATGTTCTCAGCCTGGTAAATACATTAACAGACGCATGACATACCCATGTACAGACTATGCTCTAAGGACAGATGATTCATTTGAAAGCATGGTTGATGAGATTCATCATCATGAGGGGCCACATCCATTTTATGGCAGTAGTGTTGGCATGGTTTCACAATTCCCTCTAGATTATATGCATTTGGTTTGTTTAGGTGTGGTTAGGCATTTGTTGAACATTTGGCTCAGGGGTCCTCTGAATTTCAGAGTACCTGCAAACATAACTGAAAGAATGTCTGCTAAACTGGTAGAAATGTGTCCCTATATTCCTGTGGATTTTGCTTGAAAGCCCAGATCGCTGAGGGAGTTAGATCGCTGGAAGGCCACTGAATTGAGGCAGTTTCTGCAGTACACAGGACCTGCAGTATTATGTACCTTTCTGGACCGAAATATGTACAACAATTTCATGCTACTCTTCTCTGGTATTGCTATTTTAGTGAGTCCTAGACTATCCTGCCACACACAGTTTGGTCACACCTTGCTTAGATCTTTTGTTTCACACTTTGGGGAAATATATGGCAAAGATCAACTTGTTTATAATGTACATGATTTGGTCCATCTGGCAGATGAAGTACAACGACATGGTTGTCTTGACTCATTTTCTGCATTTCCCTATGAAAATTACCTACACAAGCTGAAAAAGCTTGTCAGAAAACCAGACTTTCCCCTTGCCCAAATTATTCGTCGATTGTCTGAGATGAGAATTACTGACACTCCTTTAAATGGTTCCTCTTTTAAAAAACAGCACTTTGTTGGGCCACTTGTAGATGGATTGTCAGTGAAAGCACAGTATGGTGAGATGGCCTGTGACCAGTGGACTGTTAAAAGTTTCAACCGGAAATAATGTGTTTGTCATTGGAAACGAGATTTGCATTATACATAACATTGTGGAATGCAGTGATGGAGTGTACGTAATGTACAAAGAATTTTTAGCGAAGTCTTTGTTCTTCACTTACCCATTCAATTCTGACTATCTGAATATCCATACTATTTCAGAAACAGCAGATACATTCAAGTGTGTTAAAGCTTCAGAGCTTGTCCAAAAATGTGTTATTTTACCTCATAGGGATGGTTTTGTGGCCATACCCTTATTTCATACATTTTAGGAACTCTCCACAGGTAAAAGGTTTAGTTCACCCAATAATTACAAATATTTTACTATTTTTATGATCATTTACTAACTCTCATGTTTGTTTTTTTTTCATTATTTGGTGAACTAAAACTTTAAGGGTACAGAGGCTTATCGGTTTTTATTTTTTTATAATTAGCAGTTAAAAGGTAAAGGATGACATTTCAGCTTATTCATTCTTAGCGTAGTTATTTTTTTCCTGGGGAGAATGATAGTGGTAGTATTGATGATAGTTTTAGTTGTAGCTCTCGTGTTCTAATATTAGAAGTAAGAATTGATGCGGTTGCACATTAGTTTTGACTGGACAGTTGTTTATGCACAATTAGGACCAGACACAGTGACAAAAAAATGACATCACTATGCATCACCACAAACACTGATGTCTGAAACTGGATAACAATTAACTGTAAGTACTTTACTGTAAGTTGCTTGTTCAATGTGTTCAAAGTTATTTTTATTTATATAGCACTTTATACAATACATATTGTTTCAAAGCAACTTCACAGTAAGTTGCCAGTTCATTGTTGATTCAATTGAGTTCAATAAGGCCACATTTACATTGCAGGTCTTGATTTCCAATTCTGATTTGTTGACCATATCAGATTTTTGTTTTGTTTTTTTTGGACCAGCTGACATCTTTTAAAAGTGACCCATATGAAAAAGATTAAGCTGAAAAAAAAAGAGTAAAAACAGCGTGATCAGCAAATCTCACATTTCACTGAAAGTCTCATTCACTAATAATTGCATACACTATTCATATTTATACACATGCCTCGCGAACAATTTCCACCTAATTCACAACGCACGTATACGCCACAGCAATAATTGATTAATAATGATTGTTTCAGAAATTCTTGAAACAGGAAGTTAAATTTCTCTGGTGCTGTTTGTTTCTTTCCTTCTTGGTTAAGGATGTTCCACTTAATTGAGTTCCTTGACAAAACTGTAGCAGTGGTACCACAAAAGTGGTGCAGCGATGGAGTGGTCTATTGGTCAAATTACAAAAATGATGAAAGAGTGAACAGGGCAGTGAAAAATTCAGAGGATCCTGGACCTGACTGGAAAACATATGATACCAGAGTTATTAAATCATGTGGTATGCTAATATTGTTTTTTTATTTTTATTTTTTTCAAAATGGCTATTGTAAGTAAATATCAAAGGATTTTACCCTTATGTAATTGGGAAGAAAATCCTTTTAATCAGTCTTGTTCTGTTGTCTGTAGTTCTGATCTTTTCTACTCAGTTAAAGGTCTACTGAAGTTTAACATGTAGGCTATTTAATTTTTAGATGACTACTTTGAGGCACGACAACTCTTGAAGAAATCTCTGATGTGTAACACATCAGATCTACAGTCTGAAGAGGAGGAGATTTGGCCAAAAAGAAGGCCAAAGCCGATGAAAGTATACGTATATTATCCTTTATATTCTACATTAACTTTTGGCCTCTATAGTTTCTCAAAAACATAATTTAGTTTTTAGTTCTTTTTTTAGTCAACTAAACATATGGGCATTTTAATCTAGTTTTATTCAATGAAAACTTTTTTGTCATGCTGTATAATGGTTAAAATGATAATCACTTAATCAATCATTTAGTTGAGCTTCTGTTTATGTTTGCTGATCAATGTATATGTGAATAAAAGGCTAAAATAAATTATTTAAGGCCTCTATTTAAATATATATATATATATATAATTATTCTCATCTGTTCAGTGAATTGTGCCTTAATGAGTTGACCAATGCAGAATTAAATTTATTTATATATTACAAATTTTCTTTCTTTCTTTTTTTTTTTTTTACAGCTGCAGAAATCCACATAATGAGCTTGCTGGAATTAATAAAACATCAACAAGAGCAAATCATGTCTAAAGTTAATTATTTGACGAGCAAGTTGAACCCAGCAGGCCAAGACATGGAAATGGCTGACAACCCAGTTGAGTTTCCATTAACATCAATGGAAGAAGTTGAGAATTTTGAGGAGTGGCTCAAAAATCCCGCAAATACTCAAACAAAGTTTAGTGTGGTGAGTTGTTTTTCCAAATCTCATTAAGGTGTAAGTTTACATTACATTCTAGCATTTCCACAGTGTTTTACTGTTAAAGTGCCCCTATTATGTGATTTTGACAATCACTTTATCATGCTTTTACAACTTTGCAGAACGTTTACATTCACAAACAGCTACGTATGTTACACACTGCATGAAAGTGAATATTCAAAAGCCATAATAGGGGCACTTTAAAATTACGATCATTTTGTTTACAGAGCAGGTTAACATTGGGGTGTGAAAAAACACATGCTATGTTAGTTAATTATTTTTAAAGGTACACTGTAGTTTTAAGTATTTTATTAGCTAAAATCAATGTCTTTATTCATAAATATGTCCTCATTGGTGTAAAATTACCTCTGCCAATGATCTGACTTATCCTCGTAAGCGAAGAATTTCTTATCTTTGATTACATGGGACGGGTAAGTCCATGGAGGCTTCTATGTCGTTCCGCCATCTTGAAAAACTATTATACCAGAGAGGGACAAAAAGCACTATCCTACCTCAGTGCGTTACCACAACGCGTTTTCGTTAAAAGCCAGCATCACGAAATTTGAAAGGCTGCACTGCACGGTCCTTTATAATGCAGGATCATACTTATGCCGAGCCACAGGAGAAGGAATCCTTGTCACCAAAAAAGCAAATAATTTAATTTAAAAGAAAACTTGACTGGCGAATTTAAAAAAGGTAAATATCGAGATAGCTTTTCCCAGGTGGAAATGGCTAATGAAGGAGAAAGACTTTGAAAGGGGAAGACTTTGAAAGACGCTGAAGCCGCCTGCTTTCTTCTCGACAAGTCAGTCAATGTTACGGTCTAAATTACAAGCTTTTTTTCATTGCTTGGTTGTGTAATTCATTATATAGGCAGCATAACAGTAGAACATGTATAGTTAAACTCGATGACCTGCTATTCAAAGACATGTTGTCATAGCTTCTTGAATCACTACAATACACCTATAATAAGTGTTTATATTCTGACTATTTTAGACAGCGTGGGATGCCAACCGCTACGGAGTATCCCATTACCTGCCGTGACTTGCCATAGAAATAAACCTAGAGAAGTAGCTCTGGCGACAATGTTCTACCGCAAGACGCATACGTTTCTGTTTATTAACCGCTAGAGCGCCAAAAGTTACAGTGTACCTATAAATGTCAGATTGTACACTTTTGTTTTAAAGGCAGTGGTTATGTCTATCCTTTAAAAAAAACAACTTGGTAGTTTCAATGTGATTTCATGTCATTTAATGAAAATCTGCATGTGTATTACAGGTGCTGTGAGAAAGAGCCATGTCTCCCGTGCCGCCACTGATGACGAGATTACGAAGAATGTAATACGGTGGTTCAACCTGGCAGCAGATAGGGGAAGCTCAAGGAGCCGTCCCACTGTCAGCATCCTGACCCAACAGTAGTGACTTTTTTTACTTTTTTAATGTTTTTTCATTTAGTAAAATGTTTTTCATTCAATAAAACAATGTTCTTGGAACAATTTATGGTTGAATTTCATTTTTCTGTAATGTCTATTCAATGTAGCCTATACATGAATAAAACTATAAAAATAGTAAAAAAATAGTAAATACATTTATAGACTTTAATGATCTATTTTTTTAATAGTTTTATTGTTACTGGCTAAAAATTATGATTTTCAAATTTTGAATGATTTCATGTTTTATTAATATTAATAAAGGCAGACACATTAATAACTATTCAAGCTTTTATAGAGCAATCTAGTCTATCTAAAAAACATTAGATTTGAAACATTAATGTAGTTTTGGCCAGATTACTAGTTTTGAATGAGGGATCTGAAAGGTTTTCAGACCGAAATGAACGGGTCCAGATCGGATCCATGGGCGGGTGAGCTGCTTTATCAGCGGATATGGGTAGGGTCTGCCGCGGATCTAGTCTGGATCCGCAATCCTTATCTGTTCGGATTTGTTGCGCTGTGCAAGTGGACTCCGTTCGGATCCGTTTTATGGATCCGTTCCGAGCTTGTGATACCTCCGTGGCAGATCCGTTCCGAGTCAGTTTGCTATCTGGGTATATATATATATATATATATATATATATATATATATATATCATATACATACACACACACACACACACACACACACACACACACACACACACACACACACTGCATATGAACGTTGCTTAAATGAGTTCAAATTTACTATATAATCTAGTAAAATATCTTTAAATATGCCATTGTATAATTTGTCAACATTATGAACAATGAGCATCAACAGGTTTAAACTATTAAGGCAGAGAAACATTGCATCCTGTAACAATCTGCAGATGTCGCTATTGGATACTTTTGCTTTAAAAAGGGGTATTAATACACTTTGGTATTTTTACTGTTGATTATTAAAGGTTATTATCGTTATGCCCACTCTACATGGGGATAACGACTAACTTGTGCTTAATAGGTACGTAGTCTGTATAAATTACAACCTGTGGGCACTTTTGCCACATCCTTTAGTGAGTGTTGTTTCGCGGTTAAAAGCCACACATGCCGCGATGGCCTCTGTCAGTAGGGAATAGTAAGATGGCCGCCAGAGCACTTCCTGCAGCTTCACCTACTGCTGGCAGTTTAGAATTCTATGAGCAATCCAGTTAAATATATACATAGATCAGTGGTTTTATTCCATTTTGCCACTAATCACTAGAATGGTCATAACTTTTAAACAAAAGATTATATTTCTAATCTATCTGCTATGCTACATTGGATATGAATATCATTATTCTAGCACAGAATATAATTTTCTGAATTTTGGGCTCAGGCAGGAAAGGTTTGGTCTAAATCCAAAGCTTTGGCTCTGACAGCATACTGCCCAGTATAGGCTTTTCAACCGGTCACCTTTCATTGTACCATACAGGGCATTAAGTATTTGGTTCAAAGGATGCACCCTCATTTCGTGAGTGGTGCACCGAGTTGGGTAAAGTGACCACTTTCAAGGAGATGACTTCCAGATGGCTGGGGAAACTGTTGATTTATGGCAGAAACTGGGGCAGTCATTTGTCTCATTTGGAGGGGTCCTAGTGTGGAGGGAGAAGACAATTTTTTATTTTATTTTATTCCCCCTATATGTTGAACTATATGCATTTCTCTTTGTGTGTCTGTTTATATGTGGGCATGAAGTTATTTTGTATTTGTGCATGGGGGAATAAAGGTTATATAAGTCGATTCCAAATGCAACATTTTGTGGTAAAATTTATTTTTGTCAATCTTGGAATCAATAAAAAAATTTAATAACAAAAAATATTAAGGAATGTTTCTTATTTTGTGGCTCAAAACGAGTGTAATTTAGGTCTTCATCACCACCTTGTGGATAACTGTGGAATAAATGTTACAGGACAATCCAATAGGCCTACCGTTTGAGAAACAAAACATTATTAATCTTTGGTTAATGTAATAAAGATATGCATGTGTAGTCCAGTGTGCTAAATTGAAGTTGAGAGATGAGTGAATGATTTTACATGTTAAGAGTGTATGTTTGCTGTTATTATACATTACATGCATTACACCAACCCTAACACCTCCCTAAAATCAAATAGAAATTACTGATGGATAACTAAGAAACAACATCCTATTCGTAACTCTTTCAAAGTGGTATAGTATGCATAGTACTAGCGTCCTGTAAAGACGCGATTTTGAGAAATTAATATACATGTATTAGAATTAATATTTTTGTGTTAGGATCGATATTTTTTATACAACATCAGACTCGGAAGTATCGATACTTTAGGACCGATCCACCCATGCCTAATTTGTAGGCCTGCGTAATCTGTGCAGTGTTCCAATCACACTGCTAATTGATTTTGGCCTCATCATAAATGTAGGCCCTACGCATCTTGAGAGTTGTGAGATTCAGGCAAGCAAAGGCTTTCATTCGCAATCGTTAATCTGATAGATACAAATAGATTATGTGACGTTTCCACGGAAGCACACCATGTGGTGAAATCAATGAACCTGAAATTACAATTTTAAAGTATACTTTACCTTTAAATATATATTTACAGTTGAGAGCGTTATACATTTCTTTATAAAAAAAAAAAAAAAGAAAGAAAAAAAGAAAAAAGGTTATTCCTATGTCCATATTTTTTTCTGAATGAGATGTGCTAACATTGTTTAATTAGGCACAGCGGTGCTTCAGTGCGGCCTCTGGTTGCGATTGTGATATTCTGTTACACAATTTTCAACAAACAAGTAAATAATATTGAACGACTTACATTTCAGACAAAAATGTGGTGATTAATTTCTTGCCTTTCTTCTCCACCTGTGAAAGTTGTGACAAAAGACGCCATCGATCAAGCACAACTCTACTCTCTGTACTGCTCTCACACGTGCTGCGTTCCATTGAAACGAATCGGTATTTTTGAACGAATCTTTTAAGTGAATGAATCGTTCTCATTCACTTCCGTATTTTGGTCTTTAAAGCTGAAGTATAAAACTTTTTCAGTTTTCAAAACTTTCTCATATCCCAGCTTAAAACGCAGAGACAAATATAAGTAAGCCATTCATAGGTTAATTTCCTCAAAAACTGTAAACACTGTGTTTCTGTTGCGCATTGAAATTATTGCGCTGATGGGGAGTGATTTCTTACATGACATGAAACCTCTCTACAATAATGACAATATTTTAATATTGTCTATAGCCCCACCTGTTTTGGTGCGAAGGTATCTGCTATAAAAGCAGTTGCGCAACCACCATTTAATTTACATTACATTTAAATGTATGCATTTGGCAGATGCTTTTATCCAAATTGACTTACAGAGCACTTATTACAGGGACAATCCCCCCAGAGCAACCTGGAGTTAAGTGCCTTGCTCAAGGACACAATGGTGGTGGCTGTGGGGTTCGAACTAGCGACCTTCTGCTTAACAGTTTAGTGCTTTAGTCCACTACACCACCACCACCACTCCATTTCTCATGTTGAACGGGCTGCTTCAGCATCCTGATTGCCTGCAGTGCTTCAGCAGATTTTGCGTATCCTTTCAAAGCAATTGCATATTGTATATTGTATGAAATCTAAATATATATTTATATATACATTATCTAAAAGAGCCGTTTACGTATTCTTTTTAAAGATGTCGTTCCGTAAGTGTTCCTTGTGCGAGACACATCCCGCCTTCAGATCAGCACGAGAGCTGCATTTTCTGTCTGGGTCCACGCAGAGTCAGCTCTCATGGAGACAGACTGCCCTCACTGTGAGGAAATAAGTCTCAAGACTCTTCGCTCATGAATCGATTCAGCCTCATGTGCCCTCCCTCCCGCCTCTTCTGTGATACCCGAGGATTCAAACAAGGTGTGATGGGGCTACAAGATCTAGCAGGATGGATTTGAGGTGGACCTCAAGCTCCTCAAGCAAATGGACGAGCAAGGCTTCGATCCAGAGACATGCAAAAAGCTCCAAACTGCTACAGACTTAGTTCTGTGTGCCACGAAAATCACTGCGCAGGCCATTGGCAAGTCCATGGGCAACCTGGTAGTTCTGATGGCTGACCCTCACAAAAATGAGTGATAAGGAAAAAGCCACTCTGTTGAATGCTCCAGTGTCTCCAGCTGGCCTCTTTGGTTACTCTGAGAATAAGTTTGCTGAGCGTTACGTTGCTACTCAGCAGCAATCACAGGCTATGAAACACTTTATGCCAAAACGGAGTACATCACAGCTGGTTCGCCCTCGCTCTGTTTCGAGCCAGGGCCCAACTAAAAGCCCCATACCTGCTTCCTCAGCACCAGCACCTGCCGCTGCCGAGCCACTGGTGAGGCCACGCAAGCCATGGCCCAAACGGATGCAGCAGTATCAGCGCACACCCCGCACCGACAGGAGAAAGCCAGCACAGCAAAAGCACTACTGACGGGCACAACCTTTTGAAGTGTAATGCAGAGCCCGCGGTTCCCTCTGGGTCTGCTCTGTAGAAGGCTCGATTGGAGACACAAAACACTGTTCCCCACCTCCCCACTGCTGTTTGTCTAGAAAGGAATATTATTGTTCACAATATTGTTCAAAATGTTGTTTCTGAGTCTTGCACTCAAATAAATGCAATAAAAAATGCAATAAATGCAAAAAAGAATACAGCTATCAGTGCAAATGCATGAGATGCCTACGTATTCTCAATAAAGAGCCTTTTCATCTTCAAAGCACACACATTATGTGCAACCACTTCCCTATGGTGAGTGACGCATTATGTCATACAGTGAGCAAGCCAATTTGCATTACATGGACACGCGGTGAGCCCTAACGGGTATATCAGAATGGGTGCAAAAAATGATCGAACATGGTTATATGATCCAATTTGCATGCCGGCCACCCCATTTCAACGGCGTTCTGTCTTCCACGGTTTTGTCCAAATATGCACCAGTGTTACAAGCCGAAATATACAGTCTTCTCATGTAAAGCGTGATAGAGGTTGTACCAAATTATCAAGCCCAAAAAAGGTTCTACAGCCTTTATTTTCTTGTCTCAAAGACAGTGGGATTCGGCCAATCCTGGATCTGAGACATTTGAATCGCGTACTCACAAAGTGCCCGTTCAAAATAATTACTCAGAAATGGATCTTATCGCATATACACCCAAAACCCCATGATTGGTTTGCGTCGATAGATTTGAAGGATCGTACTTTCATAAACACATCGTAAGACATCACAGGATGTTTTTGAGGTTCGCGTTCGAGGGAACAGTGTATCAATTCAAAGTCCTGCCCTTCGGACTGTCTCTGGCTCCTTCACATTCACAAAGTGCATCGGTGCAGTCCTCACCCATCTGAAACTGAGCGGCGTGTGCATCTTGAACTACGATGATTGGCTATTACTGGCACAATCAGAGGCTCTGTTATGTCAGCACAAAGACTTACTGCTTCAACATCTAAACAGCTTGGACCTCAATGTGAACTGTGCGAAGCGTACGCTCTTCCCCCAGCCAACAAATCTCCTTTTTGGGAGTCCGCCTTGACACCACTAGTGAACGCATTCAGGCCATTCTACAGTGTCTGTCTCAGTTCAAACTGGGGAGAACACTTTCACTGAAGCCGTTTCAAAAAGCATTGGGGTTTATGGTGGTGGCATCCACCTTCATTCCATTAGGTCTCTTACACGCGACCTCTTCAGTGCTGGCTCAAGCGCCATGTGCCACGACATGCTTGCTGCCATGGGCGCATGCGCATCACTATATCCTGCCACTTTATAGCTTCTTTATCACCTTGAACAGCTCCTGCCATTTACCAGTGAGGTATCACACTGGGGCAGATTGTCAGGTGGAAAGTAATGTCTACAGATGCTTCCAACACAGGTTGGGGGCCGTGTACAATGGACACCCGACTTTCGGCAACTGGACAGGTGGGAAGAAAGCGTGGCAAATCAACCACCTAAAGCTATCGGCTGTATTCCTAGCCTTAAAGGCTTTCAGTCAAAAATAGCGAACTGTCATGTCCTGGTTCACTCATGAAAGGTGTGGCATATATAAACTGCCAAGGCGGAATTATTTCACTGCCACTGTTGAGACTCCTCCACTGGAGCGAGCCTTATCATCTCTCCCTGAGAGCAACACATGGCCCAGGCACCTGAATTATGGCATGGACCTATTGTCACGTGCCACGGTGTGATATCGGGCAAATGGAGATTTCATCCTTACACTATATTGAGGATTTGGGAAATATTCTGCAAAGCAGAAATAAATCTATTTGCCTCAGTGGGAACACTCGCTCTCATTTCTGGTACTCGAAGTCCCAAGCCCTGCTGGGAGAGGATGCAATGGCCCACAAATGGCCGGGCGAAATGCAAATATGAGTTTAATCCAGTGTGCCTGATTCACTCTGCAAAGTCTGAGAGGATATGGAAACAATTCTATTGACTGCACTGAAATGGCCCAACCAGCCATGGTTTCCAGACATTTCCAAGTGAAATACCGCTGAGGAGGGATCTCCTCTCTCAGGCGCAAGACACAATCTGGAATCCCCAGCCCAAGCTGTGGAACCTGCATGTGTGGACCCTGAAGAAAACATGCTAAACAAGCAAGAACTGACACATTCAGTCATGAATGCCATTTTACAGGCCAGAGCACCATCCACAAGATGCCTCTACGTTCTAAAATGGAATGTGTTCACTGATTGGCTTCTGTCATATGGCAAAGAATCAATAAACTGCCACATACATGAAATTCTCATATTTCTTCAAGCGATTAGACGCAGGACTCACTCCATCCATGCTCAAAGTGTATGAGGTGACTATATCTGCGTATCATGCACATGAAGCCGGCACAACTATAAGCAAGCATGATTTACTCATAAAGTTCCAAAAAGGTTAAACCCACCTCGCCCGGCTACAGTCCCGACTTGGGACTTAATTTTAGTCCTAAATGCTCTTGTGGAGCCACCCTTCAACCCTTTGGACTCTGTTGATTTGCACATACACTACTGCT
This sequence comes from Xyrauchen texanus, assembly GCF_025860055.1. Lineage (NCBI taxonomy): Eukaryota > Metazoa > Chordata > Actinopteri > Cypriniformes > Catostomidae > Xyrauchen > Xyrauchen texanus. The sequence continues at coordinate 29,212,525 of NC_068296.1, read as the reverse complement.
GGCTCTGACCTCAGTGCGACAATTCATGTCTGGATTTTGGCTGTGGTCATTCAAAAGCCACAGTAAAACCCAGAAAAGTTGATGTACTTTACCACACCCTTCAGAGTGCAGGTGGTTCACATTCAAACCTTCTTCCCTCCTCCATTTAATTCGAATGAGAAACAATCATTGCATTTGTTATGCCCTGTGTGGGTACTACATATATACGTTGAGCGTACATGCCAGTTCAGACTGTCTGATCAGCTCTCTGTATGCTATGGAGGACGCATGAATGGAATGTCCATCTCCAAGCAAAGACTTCCTCACTGGATTGTTGATGCAATTGCACTGGCTTATGAGTTGCAGGTTAAGACTTGCCCAATTGGTGTTAAAGCACACTCAACCAGAGGCATGGCCTCCTCATGGGCATGGACAAATAGTGTGTTTTTACAAGACATATGTTTTGTAGCTGGATGGTCTTCTCAAAACACATTCGCAAGGTTTTACAACCTAGACATAATGTCTCTCTCCTCACAAGTCCTCTCTGTTTAGAGCACTTGCTATTTCATTCATTAGTGGTTTGCGTGGATCGTGGAGAGTAGCATGAGCCTACACATGCTGGGAGTCTCTTCGGTGTCATGCACAATGAGCCACGTCGGATTGACTGTCTCAGAAACAGAGGCAACTGAGACTTGTCCTCTGCCACCTGGATTGTGGAAAGTAACCGCGCCACCACGAGGACCTACTAAGTAGTGGGAATTGGGCATTCCAAATTGGGGAGAAAAATGGGATAAAAAAGGATGAGCTCCCCATCTTTTTACACAACCGCTACCTGCATTCAGTCCGTTGTAATATACCATAAGTCATAAGCACTTACATTATAAATAAACTCCCTTCTCGACTGGGTTCATGAAGGAGTTAATTCATACTATATGACTATAGTTCATATATTCATTCTGAGTGCTCCCCTCCTGGCGTGATTGGATTCTGTTCCCCATATGTGCTAATCAATGCAATGTCAAGTGTACTGAGATGTAAGGGAACATCTTGGTCACGTATGTAAACTCGGTTCCCTGAGACGAAGGGAATGAGACATTGCGAACACTAGCCGCACTACAAGACTCAGAGTTCTTGAGGTATGAGCGATGCACTCCTTGTTCTCAGTCAATAATTCTAAGGAAATTAGGTTTGCGCACCTGCTTTTATAGTGGACAGCTTCGGGCCAAAACAGGCAGGCACCATCACCAATATTAGAATATTGGTGCTATTGTAGAGAAATTTCAACTAGGTCATATAAGGCGGCACTCCCCATATGGGTTAATCATTGCAACGTCTCATTCCCTTCATCTCAGGGAACCAAGGTTATGTAGTAACAGAAATATTTGTTTTGAACAACCCAACCCAGCAACATTACTCAACCAGTGGCGTGAGTTGGGGGCGGGACTAACTCTTTGTCTAACCAATGGCAGAGCACATCCATCTAGTTCCGGATGTAAAAATCCCATTAATTTCTTTCACAGCTTGATGTCAATTTGTAGAGGAACCTGGAAATCTAATTCCCCATGGGTTCCCTCAGGATTTCCTATGAGTTTTTTGAAAATTTTATTTTTATTACGTTTTGTTCTACAACATAAATTACACAGTCATACCTCAAATGTGAATTTTGAAGCCATATTGAACAGCTTAAAAAAAAAAAAAAAAAAAAACACAAGACGGCTTCAAAATTCATGTTTGAGGTGTGACTGTGTGTAATTTATGTTGTAGAACAAAATGTCCATGTATTGTCAAGTAATTTTTTTTACCACAGACCTTATTTTACACATAGGTTCAAAAACCCATTATAAAACACCCTAGGTAAATTCAGAGGGAACTAATGGCAAACTAAACTTCTGGGTTTGCCTACAAATTGACATTACGGCTATACAGCTCTATCGATATTCAATGCTAACTTATAAACTTTTAAAGACAGACCTACCATGAGCTAAGATTTTGTTCATCAATAGTATATGCTTCCGTTGAAGCCATCCGTGTTATTTAAACTTCATTGTTTAAAATAGTCTTTAAAAGCACAATTACATTACCCATGGTCCAGCATAGAAAGATCCACCAATCAGAGAACTGTGGCCAACAAAGCCCGATAAATAATAATGGAAGTGACCAGACGCTCCCATGACGAACTCTGAATAATGCAAATGAGTCTCCCTGAAATCCCAAACTATTTATACCTTTGTGTATATAGGTATATTTCGCAATAAGCATAAACTATATTGTTTCTATACTTGCCACTATGTGGAAACTGCCAACACAGACAAGAGAAGCGATACGGATAGTTACCTTTCCCAGTGCTGTTATACTAAATATTAGCAATCTTGAAATGCCACTAGGCCAATCAGATTTGAGGACCAGAATTGTCTGTTTTATTAAACATATTGTTACACATTTTCATGGCACAATACATGGCACTTAGTTTGATTTAATTGCCATCTTTTTAAATTCATCATGAATTGACGTGTGCTCCAATAACTCCCATTTGAGAGAATCCATACCATGCAATCTGAACTTAACCTTCTGGTTTTAGTTCATAGAATCCCTTCCATTGTTTTTACAGCCGGCTCTGTAGAATTTTTCAGGGCTGAGACAGACCACATTTTATAGGTACCAACTAAACTGAAGATCTATTGTGCTTTACTGTCTTCTATAAAGTGTACGTTGTAAAATTAAATAAGATCTCTCTTCCTCACCATGCAAGTTATCGGAGTCACAAGTGTTTAGTATTCACACAAACAAGAAAGTTCCAAGAATTAACATCTGTATTTGCCAATTCTACAAAAAACATTGTACTTAGCAAAACGCCTTTACTTTTTAACAAGCCAAAAAAAGTCACAAAATACTCTACAATAAGAGGGTTGTCTGTTAGAAAATCATTTATTTACCACATAAAGAAAAAAAGCAGTACACTAAGATATTTTAAGAGAAGCTCATAGCCAGAAAATTTAATGAGTGATTATTGTAATCAAAACTGCAGACTTGTACATGTCATTAATGTTTAGATTATGTCTCTCCTCAGCCAAAAGATCCATGTGTCACTATTTCTTCAAGGAATGCGAGTGTTCAGCCCTTGGGATGGTGCACTAGTCCCCGGATCCTGCGCGTCAGGGCCTGTATGAAGGTGTGGCGGGAGCGGGCTTTGCCATACAGCCCTTCCACCTCCAACAACTTCCTCTGTAGTGGCTCGTTAAAGCTGTTTGCCACATCACTCTGCAACTATCCACACAGTAAAGTGTCAAAAAGTGCAACCACCCACCAAAAATGATTTTCATATCTAACTTTTCATATAATTTCCTCTTTTTAATAAAATAAGACCAGCTGCATTCAGGCATCACTGAAGTAAAAAGTAACATGGAACCACTATGGTTATACCAAGTTCTTTTGGACCATGTAAATACCATGGTACATTAATATGGCATACATTCAGACCCATGGCGTGTATATATATCAAAGTACTATAATATTACCATCAAATATCACCACAGTACAAATACATTTTTCTAAAAAGGTGCACCTGTTCAAGATCTTGCTGGCTCACTCTTGACACACCTAACCTTCTGCCCGCATTAGGATCTACACAAAGAAAGGGATTATACAGACTTATTTGGCAAATATCTATCCATACATTATGCATTTAAAAACAACAGAACATGAAATCAAATTCAATCTTTCAAGAAATATTGAGGGTCAGCTCACCTTTGTAACCTGGCAGCAGTGTGTCTTTAGGGTCACTTGGAGTACAGTAGAGCAAGTAGAACTCTAGGTGGCGCCAAATCACAAACAGGCACGTCTCAATAATATCTTCAGACAGAAATGTCAAGAAAAACATGTAGGGGTTGCCTCTCCCCTTGTGTTAGCAATATGCACACAAAACCCAATCAAACCCAAAATACAAGCAAACAACAAAGTACAATTAAGAGGATATTGCTAATATATATATATATATATAAATAATTAAAAAAAAATTAAAAGTGAGTGTTAGGATACAAGAGCAGAGGGAAAGCAGTTTGGCTCGGTAGTTGACCAACTGGATAAGTCGTCGTTTGGCAAGCACATTTCTCTGCACTGACGGGATCTTTTCCACTCCAGCAGAACCTGACACCAGACCCTGGCACAGCTGTATATGGTACACAAACAAGTATAAAACATATGCAGCTTATGTCTGCCCAGATACAAACACTTTAAACCAATAAGGAAAAACTGAGAATGAAAAAAAAAAAAAAAAAAGAATTGCTACTGCAGTACTACTTTACTTACTAGGACTAAGTTGGAAATAAAGACTGTGATGTGCCATGTTTGTTTGTGGGCAGTTGATGAAGTAACACAGTCATTAAGTTCTCAAGTCAGTGGAAACATTGGCTGGCTTCAGCACCAACACCATTACAGGGCAAAATGGGTATTGAAAGTGTTCATCTTGATTTAATTCTACTGTACATGTATATACTAGAGACTAGAGTTTTTACTGATTAATCTGTGTCTATAGTTGCTTTTGGAAACTATCAGTTATCTGCAAAAACTATGCTGATAGTTTTTTTATTCCTCCGTGTTCCTCTGTTAATTACAGTTCTTTTTTTTAATGAAGCAAGGGCATGCAAAGTAAAATGTGACTATATGGAAACATACCTCGTCAGCACATACATCGTGTCTCTAACTTCATATATTGTGAATAATAATAATATAGGCTATAAAAAGCTTAATTTTTTAAATATTAAAAATAGAGCATCGTAATGAATGTAAAGTCACTGTTATTTCAAAATAAGAGTCCCTGGTGTGTTTCAGTCTGGTTTAGTGTTAAAAGTCCCACATTATGCATCCATTCGTCTTTTCTTCTGATTATTATTGGGATTTTGGTTGAAAAACAAACAACATCTGGCATTTTATTCATTTGGTACTCTGGCCTCTGTGTCAGCTAAAAACATTTTGTAACATTCTATTAATGCATTTTAAAAACTATAGGCGGATTAATTGGTTATCAGACTTTTCCACCACCTTTGTAATCGCTAGCAGTATAATCCACTATCGGTCAATCTCTACTATATACACAATGTTTTTTCCCCCTATCCTTTTGTGTATACCTCCTTAAGTTCTTCAGGGGGGAGCTGTTCCACTCTCTCCAGCTTGCTCAGGCTCTGTCTGTGGTTGTCATGGTATCTAAAGAAGTCAGTGGCACTGTTCTTCAGCAGGAGGAGAACCAAACCGAGGCTGGGAACACGCGCAGAGGGAATGGACACATCTGATACAGAAGATGCACAGGGAAAACTCCAGTGTTATTATTGTTAAAACTAAATTAAAATATTTTCATTCAAAAGGTACACTCAGTCATTTTTCTGTTTATGTTTCGCTGAGATTAGTTCCCAAACGACAAGAGCAAATGTTCAGTTGCCAATGTCATTGAAGAAATGTGCCAATTGCAGTCAGAGATGAAACATTTATTCTGTGAGTGAAACGGTTCAATTTCAGGGGATTATTAAAGGGATCGTTCACCCTAAAATTTAAATTCTCTCATCATTTACTCACACTCTTGCCATCCCAGATGTGTATGAATTTCTTTCTTCTGCAGAACACAAAGGAAAATCTTTAGAAAAATATTTCAGCTCTGTAGATTCATACAATGCAAGCGAACAGGGTCCAAAACTTTAAAGCTCCAAAAAGCACATAAAGGCAGCATAACAGTAATCCATAAGATTCCTTTTTTAATATACCATTTCAGAATGTTAAAGTGAAAGTGGATTTATAGTAAAAAAATAACTCCTATATTGATCTGTTTCTCCCCCACACCTATCATATCACTTTGGAAGACATGGATTTACCCACTGGAGTCTAATGGATTACTTTTATGCTGCCTTTACATGCTTTTTGGACCTACAGAGTTGAGATATTCTTCTAAAAATCTTCATTAGTGTTCAGCAAAAGAAAGAAAGTCATATACATCTGGGATGGCACTTTTGGGTGAACTATCCCTTTAAGATTAATCAAAAAATATTTGGTTGGTTTTATGGTCTCAACATGGTGGATCTCATAAATGTGCTCCTAGCGTCATCAATCACTCATTCTTCGTCTCATGTGAGTTTTTTTTTTTCTTTTCAGAAATACAATTCATTTCTTTTGGTTTAAAAGTTTAGCAATCCAAAACAACAACAACAACAACAAAATACAACAGTTCACTGATATAAATATACATAATTGCAAAAACCGGAACTAAAATAAATTTTCATGTGTCTAAAACTAACTAAAATAAAAATGACCAACAATTAATTTTAGTATTTGATGCACAGTATTTTACAAACCCACCTTCATTAAACATGAAAACGGCAGTAGATAGCGATAACACTAAATGGGCCTCAGAAATACATGTGTTAAACATGTTTAATATGTATCCTTATTAAGTCCTAAAATCTGTTAAGTCCTTAAAAACTAAACTGAAATTAGAAAACACTGAAAAATCTAAAAATCATAGTGTAAAAATTTATGAAAACAGAACTACATTGAAAGGACAAATACAAATTCAATGAGTCCTATAACTAGTACCAGCATTAATTGTTTAATGCTAAATATTAATTGTATTAATATTACAATATTATTGGTTGTATTAATGACCAACCTGCTGGTTCACTCGCTGAGGGGCTGAAGAGGCAGAGAGTGAACTGGGCCTCAGCTGAGCTCTGCAGCAGTAGCGTCTGGCAGTACTCCATAATATTTGCACAAATCTGAAAAATCACATGATGCAAAGAGTAGTGTAACATTTGAAACCACCTACAGAGGTTACAGACAAAAGTCAGTGATCACAAGCACCATGGCAACATCACACCTGTTGCATGGCAACCTCCATCTCCTCTCTCTTCTCTGCAAGGTCACCAGGGGCAATAGTTTCCTCAATCTGCTTCAGGTAGCGAGCGCGATCAGTACCGACCAGCCGCACAAGTAGAGACAGTGACTGACGCTGAGAGAGGGAGAGAGAAAAAAAGAGTCAATTGAGGAAGCAAATGCACTTGTGTGTTCAAGAAAGAAAAAGTGTCCCAAGTGCACAAGCCCCCCAATGAAATACATTTCAGTACTTACAGAGATTTCATAGCAGCACTGCACTGATATTGCTCAAACATTCTGTTCTAAAACCATAAACCCTAGTATTACATTTCTGCAATGTATTCATCCAGAACCATTTAACATACAGATTCCACTCAAACTTTGTCTTGTAGATGATTTCAGCCTTAGGTGTGCTATCGTTGCAACACTCCCACTTTTTTTTTCTTTAATTTGCTAAATGGGTCTTCCTTGCATTTTATTTAACCTCACAGTTACCTTTACAATGCACAGTTACAACACTGCACAGTAACTGCACAGTAGATCTGTGCATACATCTTAAGCATTTAATGCTATACTTTTACTGACATGCTACCACTTTTATTTTCTTCAAGAAATCTAGTTTCATTTGAAATATTTCACCTGGAATCTGCCAATGTGCCCCTGTAACTCCATAAGGGCAGCACTGTTGATTTCCTGTCCAATCTCAAGGGCTCCTTAAAAACAAAACCAAACACAAAATCTCATCTCAGTGTGTACATAATTTTGATAATAATATGATGAAGCAAATACATTTGAGAGAGATTTGGTGCAATAGTACCTGGCAGTGCAGTCTTGCTGATGATGGCCATGAGCAGAGAGAGTACCTGTAGAGCTCCCATACTCATATCATGACCGTGCAGGATGGATTGAATGACATCAGAGTGAACAATGAGCCACTGGAGCACCTATGATATAAAACACACACAAATAACTTTAAATTAACCAAATGTTTTTGCCGTAATCACTGCCCTTTGTTGGAGAAGTTAAATATTATTAAGGGATAACAATAGACTACAACAATCAATCACAATTTAAGTCATGATTTGTTTGTAGAAGCTCAAAAATAGAATTCTACTTTAAATAATCATAATTTGTCTTTAGCAGAAGCAATATATACACTTCTGGAGTGGCATGAATGTGAGTAAATGAGAGAATTTTCATTTTTAGGTGAACAATCCAGTTAACTAACATTCCAACATTCTTACAGTAAAAATGTTAACTTTTGAGATATATTATATATATATATATATATATATATATATATATATATATATATATAAAAATAATATTCATAAAAATTAAAAGTGCAGCCCTTGAGGGTACAGGGACCCAGCTTTGCAGCCCTTGACCTTTCCGAAGTTGATAAGCCCTGTTCCACAGGAACAAAAGTTACTGAGTGCACCTTTAAATTTAAGTTCACCCAAAAAAATAAATAAAAAGGTCATCATTTACTCACTATCACGTTGTTAAAAACCCATTTGTCTTTCTTTCATATGTTAGGTAATATGTTAGTCACCATTCACTTTCATTGCATATTTTTCCATACAATGAAAGCAAATGGTGACTGAGGCAGTCATTCAGCCTAACATCTCCTTTTGTGTTCCACAGAGTGTTATAAAGGTTTAAAACAACATGTTTTAAAAGATTTAAAACAACATGAGGGTGAGTTATTCACTTTTTGGGTGAATTATCCAATAAGTATTTTCTTACCTGTGCTGCCCCCTGCTGGTGCTGAGTGGTGGTGGAGGTTAAGATGACCTGCATAAGTCTGAGCGTAGGAAGAAGGATCTGTCTGTAACGCTCTAGAGGACTAGGAATAAACCCTGAAGGATCTCTCTGACCAAACACTCTAGAAGAGAGATGGACAAATGCAGAGAGTAAGACCAATAATGGAAACATTTGTTTTTATTTAGCTTAGACTCTATATTCTAGAGTTCTGACCTGAGTGCATCATTCTGAGGCAGCATATGGAAGACCTGGCATTCCACCAGCTGACCGACCAGCCCACACCGCAGGAGTTCCATTGCACCTTGTGCTGTCCTGGCCACACGGGTCAGCAGTGCCATTTTGGACTCATAAATGTATAAAGGTTTCAGTAGTGGAGGCTGAGGTGTGAGCAGAGTTAGCAAGGCACTGTCATCTTGTCTCAGGCTCTCGACCAGCACACGCAGATAGCCACTGTTACACAGATACACCAGCCACTGACACTGCCTGTCTATAGACAACACCCTGTCCAACACGGCCAGAGCCAGCATCTAAAAAAAAAACAGAGGATTTGCTTGAATGAACCGAGGAACATGCTGCTATGACAATAGCCCTTTTCTGAGCAACTCTTTGATGACTTGCCATTATGTTGATTTGTTTGGTCTTACCCTGCCAATCTCATGGCCGTCACAAGCATCTCTGCAAACCACTTCCATAAGAGCAGTGCCATAGCTCTCGATGATGACCAGGTTCTCTCTCTGTAGCTTGGAGAAACAATCTTCAGGGGCAGTCAAGCGCTCCCACATGGATGAACCTGCAAACTCACCCAAAGTTCAAACCAAATGAGTAATTTACTATGAATGTATAGTTTAAAGAACAGACAGAATTTTTACTTAACTCTAGTTTAGCTGGGTCTTAAACTTTGGGTAGGTCTACATGCCCACACATAAACACAACTTTCATGTCTACATAAACAGCATTCTAACCAAAATGGATCCTCTACAGGGTTCCAATTCTTTTCAAGCCACAATTTTCCAGGAAATTTTATGTGCCCAACAAGTTTAATATTTAAGGAAAAACACATGTCCATTTAAACTGAGCTTTTATTTTATTTCTGTGTGTTTGCCAGAAGTTTCTCACTTCCAGATAAGCAGGATGCTCAATGGCATTGTTTTTTCTGACTTTATGTGAATGAAAAGACACAAATTTGCCCGTTTTCTTGTTGGAAATAGGTACATTTCAAAATATCACTGTCCTGGTCACAAAAGCAAAGTTTGTGGTAATAATACCTATATTCTACACTTTTGAGGCATAAGGAATTAGGAAATAACACTTACTACCCAGAAACAAAAATTGTGTTACATAGTGTAATAGTGACCCCTTCTGGAGATACCACTAGGTGGGAACAAATGAAAGTCTAATGTGCAGTGAGTGAGTCATTGAATCATTTGAAATATTCATGACCGAAATCTGCCAAGAGTCTCTTTAGTGTTTAAGCATTATAAGAACAAAGCAGATCTATAATTTCCACTCAGTTTTTGAATGGCCGAGCATGAGCTTTCAATACCCTTAACTGTTGATGTTGTTTCACAATGCGCAGCTGCCAGCAGTGAAAATATCTAGACAAATTTGTTTATTTGATTCCTATTCCTAGCCAGATTGTTACCATGTTTTTGATCTCTTTGCTACAGGAAATTATACCTGTCTGCAATGTCTCCGGTTCCTCAGGTTTCTGGGCAATTTGCAGGTAGTAGAGCAGAGCACCATAGAGATGAGCCCGCAGACGCTGAAAACCTCCACCTTTATTATGTAAACACATAAGGTTAACCATTTAACCTTTAACAGTGCAATAAAAAATACCCATGATAGCTGCTTAGTCTCAAGTATGAACCACACCCTTCTAACCTGTGCACAAGATAAAGTCCAGCAGCTTCCTTAGGATGAGGTGAAGGCCGGAGTTTGCAATTGAAGCAAATCCTGATGCAGATCCTCCCTCTGGCCCCGCCCCTTGCTGCTCTGACAGCACTGATTGGCTGAGGTGAGCCGTTAAGGTAAAGACTGCTCCAGCTACAATTGGCATTAATTCACCTGCGGCATCTTCCGATAACACCTTGAGAACAGAGAAAGAAGAAACTCAAATCACCATAAACCACCGTAAGAACATGCCTATATTCTCTCTTTTGTTCAATCTGTTTTTCCTACTTTGTCATGCAGGTCTAGCAGCAGGTCTCTGATGATCAGTTGTCTCTGGTCTGCTGGGATGAGCTCTGCAGGACAGGCAGTGAGTATGGTCTCCACCAGACTCCTCCAGCTCTGCAGAGAGTGACGCTTAGCATTCAGACTGCGTCTCACACGGTTCCTTTCCACCACCTGCTGAAGGATTGAGTTCACCTCCTGATACAGAGATGGAGAGACATCAAAGAACCAGTCAGCCAAAGGAGAGACACAGGATTATAGAGAACAAAGACAAGTGACACAAAAGGACAAGAAAGCCTGCTTTAGAAAATATATAACAGAGGTGATGAAAAGTGTTGATTGGGAAAGGAGTGGCAATCTTATCCCCACTCCGTCCATTTTGAAAGCTGTAAAGAAATAAGTGACAAGGAAGGAAGATATATCATTGTCAGGGGTAAAATCGAGAACAAACTGGTTACTGTGGTGAATGTGAATGCTTCTCTTGAAAGTGGCAAGAACTTTAAAACCATAGATCATTTTGGATATTACGGACCACAGTAAAATCAAAAGACAAACATAACAGTTCATTAGGAACTCATTTGGCAAAATTAGGTTTAATGGAAGCGTGAAGGGATCTCCATCGTTTAGAGTTATTCAGTGCCACACAATGTTTACTCGCATATCGAAAAATGTATAATCGGTGTAGCTGACCTTTAAGATCATAACGCAGTTCATTTGACAACAGATATGAATACTCAAAAAAGGAGCACGCTGTGGAGGCTTAACATAGAATATTAAATAATAAAGACACTGTTAGACAATTAAAAATGGATATACAGACATGTATGGAAGAGAATAATACAGGGGACGTTGACCCCACTATCTATGGGACATCACTTTGCTAAGGATTTTTGTTTCCATCTGGAGCAAGGATATTGGGCAGTAGGAAAACACATTTAAAGGCTATATTGGCCTGGTGAAGCGATTTAGGCAGGATAGAGATTTCTTTGGAGTGTTTTAGCATCCGCAAAAGTAGGGGGGCAATACGAGGTAGATTCAATTTTAAACCCATCCGGGCCAGAAGCTTTGTTGTTCGGGAATTGCATACAGCAGTCTTGATTTCTTCTAGAGTCTGTACCGCCTCCGCATCCAGTGTAGAGAGCCTGCAGTTTGTAAGGAATTCATTGATAGTTTCTTGGTTAGCGGTACACTTTGATTGATATAATTCTCGTTAAAATTTAGCAAAACATTTATTAATCTCTTCCGGGGATGTAATTCATTTGCCAGTTTTGTCCTTGATGCTGTGAATGGCCCGGGAGGCTTGGGCATGTCTAAGTTGTCTCGCTAGCAGACTGTGCGGCTTGTCGACAAGCTCAAAATATCTTTGTTGCGCCTTGTGGAGCAAGGAAGAAACACGCTTTGTTAAAATAGTATACTCAAATTTCAGTTTGGTAATCTCCTCCATAGTTGCATCAGAGGGGTTCGTTTTGTATGCGTTTTCAAGGTTAATTAAGTTTTGGTTAATTTCCTGAAGATGGAAATTGTCTTTTTTCTTTTTATTGGCAACATATGATATCATGTGGCCCCTAATATCTGCCTTCAATGCTTCCCAGAGAACTGAATCGTTGACGTCACCAGTATCATTCTCGGAAATAAAGTGGGAGATGTGCTGTCCAAATACTGTCTGAATTCCGTATCCTTTAACAGCATTGCATCAAACTGCCATTGTCTTGTTTTAAGTGCCTGTTCACCAACTTTTAGCATCATGGAAAGTGGAGCATGGTCTGATATTACAATGGGGTGGTAGACTATTTTATCAGCGAGTGAGATCAATTTGGAATCTAGCAGGAAATAGTCTAAACGAGAATATGCTTTGTGAACTGGAGAGAAAAATTAGTAATCCCTGTCGGTTGGATGTGCAAGCCTCCATATGTCCACTAGGTTTGAGCGTTTCATCAGTGTTTTCAGACGGATGCTTGAGTTTGATTGCAGGTATTTTCTCGGAAATTGTTCATCTAAAAGAGGGTCCAATATACAGTTAAAGTCTCCACTGATTACTATATTGTCAGAAATATTTGGTATGTTGTTGAAGACTCTTTGAAAAAAGCTTGGGCTATTGCAAATGCAATTGGTACGGAGTTTAAAGAGCCAATTACTATAAGATACCTTCCTTCAGCGTCGGAAAATGTGGATGAGTGGATAAAAGGAATATTTTTCCTGAAAAAGTTTGCTACTCCCCTTGCTTTGGCATTAAAATTAGCCTGATATATCTGATCTGCCCAGTTGACCTTTAGTTTATCCCTAAATGTTTGTTTCACGTGTGTTTCTTGTAAGAACAGAACGTCCGCTGACAGGGATTTTAAGTGTGAAAAAACTTTGGAACGTTTCATCATAAACTGTTGAGCTGGAATGTGAGAGGTTTGGGCAGTATATCCTTCCCAGTGTGCCTGACTAGATGAGATCTTACAGGGCATCACCTAAAATGTTATGTAGAAAATAGATGTTGCCATGAAACTTAGAAAGAAAACAAAAAAAGGAACACAAATCAACAACTCCACCATAGCTAGGTAACTACCCCAAACGTAGTACCTTACCAGAATAACAGTCATAGGGTGACTGGTATACACCAAGAGCCTATCTCTAACCTAAAGCATGACAATATAACATTAGGTGGTAACACATAATCAGCTCCAGGAGTTATTGAGTGAATATAGCAACATATGTGTGTTTCAACCTTCCTGGAGACTGATAGCTAATAGCATTCAGGGTTTCCCGCAGAAAATGTGTTAGTTAAGGTGGTGGGGGGGGGGAGGGGGTATTTGGAATTCAAAGCCACAGATTTCATTGCAAAATAGAGCAATAAGCCTGACTATACTGTTTTAAATGTAGTAAATCACTTAATGTTACCCTTTTGTTTTGTTTTTTAACTGTTTAAATTGTATAAAATCAATGTCACATTTGAAAACGTGTGAATATTCGGGAAACATTGCATCAACATTAAAAACACCGCTGGGATATCAGCCTGCATTTTGTTCGCACAAACAGCGCAAGTGGCTCGTGACAGAACACAGGCCGACTGAATGACACTTCAAATTAAGTTGACAATCTCAAATGAAGATTGCTGAACTCCAGCTCGTCTGTGTTTTCAGATCATCCGCGCTTCTTGCGTTAGAGAGCGCGCGCGCATGATTGCCAGATACTATTGAAAAGACCGGGTAGAAAACATGTTCTTTTAACAGAAAAGCTCTGATTTGGGGTTTAAATTATTGAATTCTGGCATTAAACTGAAACGTTCCCACTTCAGACGACAAACTACGCTTGGCTACTATCTTGTTCTGCAATTCACTTGCCTAGTAACCATAGTAACGGTGCGCACGCTTTCGCTTTCTGCTATGACGTGGAGTGCGGGATGCACTCAACGTTGCATGAATTTTTAATTAGCCTGCATTAGTAACAGTTAATTTTGTTATGGTATGAACTTAATCCTAGTAAAGGCAAAAAATATATAATACCTTTGTAACGAAATCCAAGACTTTGTATACCAAATCCAAGGCTTTTAAGGCCTTAATTTGAGATTATTTTTCAATGCTTTTAAGATCCTGCGGGTACCCTGGTTAATGTGTCTTGTCCCCTCACAATGACAGTAAATTAATTATTAGGCTACATGACATCAGTCACGTCACATTGTGGTCTATTTTCAGTTCAAAATGGCGAAAATAGACAAAAGTTTATTAATTTGCCTGATTATTTTTGTGATTCGTTTAACATTTATGACCTAAAAAAACTGTCAAATAGCAAATGTTTAGTTTAGCAACTTACATCTTATCTCGCGACTTGACCTGACCGTAGAACTGAAGCGCCAGTCGAGTCGCTTCCTTTACTGTCGAAGTCAGCTCTGCTAATATTCAGCGCTGTGAACATAAAGCCCGCCTACTTTGATTTGATTGGTCATCTCAAATATTCTGACATTGACGAGCAGTGACAGACCAATGAGGCTCAGATGAACACACACACGCTCGGCGCCGCTGCGGAAGAACACGCTGATAACAAGACTGAAGCGAACACGAAGGCTTATCACATATTTAAAGATGGAAAGGGAGAAAACAGGACACAGTAACACGGCGAATATCGCTCATATATATTTTTTTGAAGACGTAGTTAAGGCGGCAGACGTGTGTTGCTTAGGCGGCCACCTTAGTTTCAAAGTGCTGCGGGAAACCCTGGCATTTATAACTTCCACAACCTACGGCTTCACAGTAACCTACTCGGGCTACACACTCATGGAAATAAAGTGAATTATATCAGTCTCTCCCGAGAGAGCACCTAGACGCAGTCTATTACTGAGGCTCACCTAGAGAGGCAAGAAAAAAGTTCGGCCTCCACTGGGACTGAGAAGGTACGGGACACACCGCCCACCGTCATCCTGAAGCAAGCCGGGTGGAGAAATCCATAGCGGATTTTAGCTGCTTTGCATCTCTCACGGACAGAGTCAAACGGTTTACGTTGGCCCATAGTCTCTTGGGTCAGGTCCGGGAAGAAGGAAATCCTTTTGTTGCAAAAGTGAATAGGGTGGTTCTCGCTGGCCAGCCGTAAGATGAGGTCTCGGGATTGTGGATAGTGCAACCTGGTCTCGGAGGGGGCACCGTTTGCGGGTTTGCCGCAAGGGACCGGTGAGCGCGGTCAACTTTGAAGTTCGCCCCAAAGTGGTCCTTGCCCAGCACGGTCGGTATCAGCTCCGTGATAAAGTCGGTAGGCTGACCCCCCCTTGGTGCCCTCGGGGATCCCGACGATTCGGATGTTCTGGCATCTAGATCTGGATTCCAGGTCTTCCAGCTTTGTTTTTATATACTTGTTGTCTGCCTGGAGGGAGCTGCATAATGACTCCAGTTCATCAATCCGGCTATCGTGGACGTTGACGCCAGTTTCAAGTGTCTGGAGGCGTGTTCTGTTTCCGTGACATCGGATTGCAGCTTTTGGATTTGAGTTGACAGATTAGCAAATTTATCGTCAAGATTTTTATTCGAATTAGTGATTGCGAGAAGCAGATCCGACGGCGAGGGTTCGTCAGGCATAGCAAGTGCTGCAGTATCCATCTCTGCTTCGGCAGGGCTCGTGTTGGCCTCATGGGTTTTAGCCAACCCCAGCTCGCCGATCTTTTCTTCATTAAATTTTGGGTTTGATTTTGGTCCTTTCATCGAATTTTTCTCCACTTTCTTATTTGAAAGTTTTGGAGGCATGTTGACAAAAAGGGAGGTCGGAAAGTGAGGAAAAGCTGTGATTTAGTTAAATAGTTGCGGAGCTCCTCCGTAGTGCGTCTACTCCATTGCGTGTCCAGCCCTGTCTGGGTCATTTTTTACCGGTTTCTTTTTTGTTCATTAAATAAATATTTATCTGAGTGGTACGAGACTTGGTGACATTTCCTACACTAGCGATTTGAACACACACACAAAATATTGGACTTGATTTGATGAGCTAGGTGAAAAACACCTAGCCCATTCATATGGTTCGGGTTAAATTTTAACCGCCATTTGAAATGAATGGGTGAGACTAAAACACAGAGCAATTTTTCTACTTTTCAAATAAAAATAAATAATTCAGACAATGCAGAACGAACGAACGAACGAACGAACGAACACACACACACACACGTAGTGTTTCCATGTTTTATGGGGACTTTCCATACAAACTTTATATTCTATCCCCTAAACTTAACCCTGCCCCTAAACCTAAACCTCACAGAAAACTTTCTGCATTTTTATATTTTCAAAAAACATAATTTAGTATGATTTATAAACTGTCTTCCTCATGGGGACCGACAAAATGTCCCCACAAGGTCAAAAATTTCGGGTTTTACTATCCTTATGGGGACATTTGGTCCCCACAAAGTGATAAATACACGCTCACTCACACAACACACACACACACACATACATATTAATGAAGGGGTGAGGCTATGGCCCCGTTTCCACCTGGTATTAAGATTCGTGTGATCCAATCACACGTGGTCAGGTGAGACACAAGGCTGTTTACACCTGGTCATTTAAATGCGTCTCCTGTGACCACTTGTGTTCCGATTTGGAGGGAAGGGTCTCTGTTTTATGATGACATCAATCACTCTGTCAGTGTGTTACTGCATGATATGAAAGCACAACAAACTCAGAAAAGACAAAAAAGACCTGTATTTAGGGCTGACCACATGTGATCGGATCATCTGAAACACATCCTAATACCAGGTGAAAACAAGGCCTTCAAAACATCCACAATGCACCCATACACAGGCTTGTTTGTCTATATTAGTAAGGTCTTCTCATAGACTGATTTCATATAAGGATAATTATATTTTCTATTTACAAACTCTAACCCTAAACCTAACCATCCCGCAAACGTGCGCATTATTAGATTCTGACCCGTTTAAGTGCTTTTTTTTGTGTTTTTTTTTACTGGTGAGGACATTCGGCTCTCACAAGTGTAGACAAACCGGTCCATGCATACCAGACACATTTAATTCTGAGTCTGACCCCAGTGTAAAAGTTTATGCTAGAATTTTGATGTTTGAAATAAATTACCAATTACTCTGTGTTTTCTTTGCAACGCAGTCAGATTTGACTGTTGCAGCATGGTTAGGTTTGACAGCATACTGGAGCATCATTGCAAATTCTGACACTTAAGTTACTGGGCGAAATGGAGAGTGTACGTTAGTGAAGATACCAACTAATTGATAGAAGTCTATAATTCTATACATTTGTGTAAATGGTTGAGAGAATACCCCATATGTTTTTTTCGCAAACTGATAATAAAAATAAAGTATTAATAAAAACAAATGAATGACACACTCACCTCCATTAGAAGCGGTCTTTGACCAATGGCAGCCATGCCCTGCAGTGCATTGATTTCTGCAACTAAAACTCGATGAAGCAACTGCAAATTGATTAAAAAACAAAATATTAATGCATGATGTTTTTTTTTATTTTTATGATAGCACAGCAGGTCAGTGTTACACCCACATACCTTGACATTGCAGACCGTGTGGCCCTGTTCATTGACATGTTCACAGTTAGTGATGACCTGTTCAATCTGAGCACGCTCAAAGAAGTCAAGCTGCAGAAGCTCTGGGGCCTCCTGACTGAAGTCTATGGCATCCAGAACACTCAAAAGCCTCCTGCGTACTAAAACAAACAAAAAACGTATTGAAATAAATTGTGCTTCACACAAAAATGGCAAGAGCTGGTGAAAATCATTTATAATTTTTTTTCTAATAAAAGCTATATGATCAGATGAACCCTCCCCTATAAATCAGAATGTAAAAAAATAAAAATCAGACTGTGGTTGGTCATTTACAAATCTGTCAGATGGCACCTTGCCATCTAAATGGGACGTTCTTAATCAGAATAAGCTGTAATTTGTGATAGACTTTAGGTCAATAGTCAAAAGTCTGACTCTGCGTGACTATGTCAGTACATAAAGTGTTTCCCTTACCTTTAGAGATGGTGCCAAAGTGTAAGAAGCCACTGACTGATCTACTTTCTTCCTCCATACCAGTCTCTCCATCAGCTACAAAAGAGAAACAAACTGTCATGAATATTTCCTCCACTATGACAGGAATGCTGTATTGCTGTGTGTGATTGTGTGTATTACCTGCTGCATGTAATGTGTGTGGTTGGTCATCGAGCAAGAGGTTGAGAATTCTTTGTGTGTGTGAGCGCTGGCGGTTCAGTGAGGTCACTCTGAGCTCGATGGCTGCAGTCTTCATCAACCAGGACATCTGAGATAAAGCAGCGATCTCATTCCCTATGGGACATTAACATTGACTCAATAAAAATGGAGACATTCTTTATATGCACTTATATATACACATTATATATAAATTTGTTACAATGATCAGAAGTTACACAGCACAAGACAATCAAAATAACAAAACAGGAGATAGTATTTTGTCTAGTTAAATTTAGTTTTTAAAAATCGGAACATTTTAAATGTGATGGTTCAAAAAATTTTGGTTAGACCAAATTTTAGATGGTTCAAAAAATATGGACTCCTTCAACCACATTTCTTTTTCTTGCTAGCTAACAATTAGCATGTGCTACCAGCCTTGGCCACCAGGTGACACTATCAGTAAGTTTGAAATATTGTGCTTCCAAGGCTGTTGATTCAAAGATTTATGTTGTTCCAAATGTGTATGACATTCTCTCTCTTGTGGAACACAAACAGAGATGTTAGGCAGTATGTTCAACATTCACTTTCATTGCATCTTTTTTCCATACAGTGAAAGTGTTTGGTGAATGATGCTGTAAGTCCTAACTTTCTGCTTAACATCACTTTCTGTAATACAGAGAAGAAACACAGCCACAAGGGTTTGGAACAACACAAGGGTGATTAAATGATGACATAATACAAATTTTAAGTGAACTATCCCTTTAAGTCACATGACTGATGATGTGGATTAGACTTGACAGTTTGTCAAAAGAGACCAAAAAACAAAAAACAAGACAACCAGAGCTCACCTGATAGGATGAACGGCAAGTGCTGCAGGTGAGAAAACAAGAAGTCTTGGCTGGTCCTGAGGTATCGCATGGTGGGACCAGAGGTGTCAGGACATGCACACAGCTGATAGATCACCTGGCACAGACAGATACACAGTATAAAATTTAGCTTGACAGTGTATTAACGTAAATCAATTCAACTGGGCAGTAAATGTGTGTACCTGGTAGCAGAGTTCAGCCAGGTGAGGGGCCTGTTTGGTGAGAACAGGTCCAGAACGGCTCTCACTGCCTCTTTGGAGCAGACTGAGGATCGCATGCAGGCAGCTCCGTGGACAGCCAAGAACACCTTGTGTACAAAAACACAAGGGTCTAGTTCAAAGCTATAGTTATATAGACTCAACCAACAGTCCATTTTAAATTTAAATACAATAACATTGCACATCCACATTTCATAACTATACATATAAAAAAATATTATGGTATAGGATACATGTCAGAGTCCTGATTTTAATATTGAGTGGAGATTTCACCTGGGTCCTGCAGGTTAGTAGACGAAACTGGCTTCTTGACTTCATAGCCCAGCAGATACAGGCCCAGGTTGGGTCCCTTAAGCTCCAGAGATGTAATCAACAGGTTCAGGATATGGATTTGTGTTTCATGTCGGATCTTGGCCTCCCGTTTCTCAGGGTCTGTGTCTGAACCAAGAACATATGGTCTAAGATGCTGCTCTAAAATAGTATTAGTAATGATATATAGGCCAAGACCCTTAATCACATGATATTTGGCAATTTTGAGATAATCAGCATTAGCCAATGACAATAAACTTGCCCTCGTTTCAAACCCAAAACCTATTGACACCCCAGTTAATAGACATGCATATATTTTTTTTCTCCTCTTTTCTCCCCAATTTGAAATGCCCAATTCCCAATGTGCTCCGAGTCCTCGTGGTGGCGTAGTGACTCGCCTCAATCCAGGTGGCAGAGGACATGAATCTTGTTGCCTCCGCGTCTGAGACCGTCAATCCATGCATCTTATCACGTGGCTTGCGGAGCGCTTTACTGTGGAGACACAGCGCGTTTGGAGGCTTCACACTATTTTCCGCGGCATCCACACACAACTCACCACGCACCCCACCGACAGCGAGAACCACATTATAGCGACCACGAAGAGGTTACCCCATGTGACTACCCTCCCTAGCAAGCGGGCCTATTTGCTTGCTTAAGAAGCCTGACAGTAGTCACTCAGCATGCCCTGGATTCAAACTCGTGACTCCAGGTGTGGTAGTCAGCGTCTTCACTTTCACAATTTTCTATTTTCAAATACTTAATTATGATTATTTCTTACTTTATTATTAATAATAACAATAATTTATCATGCTTAATTATTATTACATTTATAAAAGTTCAAATATAAATTAATTAATTTATTATTATTTTTAAACATTTTAAATGCATTTAATGGTCAAATTATTAAATATAAAACATTTTAATATACAATTATATAAATTATAAAATGAAATTGTTCATAAACATTCATTTCTAATCGTCATTTATAATATTGATTATAGATAGCTCTATTATTATATATTGACTCACCATCTGCAGCCACTCCTTCTTGAGCTTCTTCACTGTCCAGACACTCTACAAAACCAGCCATCAGTTTCTCGCTCAAGGCCTGCTCATTACAAAATATTTTAGTCTTATTTTACATTATTCAAATGTATTCAAAAAACACTGTCCCATTCAAGTTTGAGTTTCTATTAAAAGGCAAATGTCAAGAGTCCCTGGTCCTAGAGTCTCTTACCTGGTCATGTGTAAAGTCTCCGACCAGTCTGGCCTGGATGTTTGGGTAGCGTGCGATACGCTGCAGGATCTTGGCGCTCTGGAATGCAGCCTCAGGGTTCGAACTACTGTGGTACAGGTACCTGTGAGGGCAAAAAGCCAAAGATGATCCAGGGTATCACTGAATCAGACCTATATTGGTAAAAAACGAATGTGCATATAAAAGTGAATGGAGGGACGGTAAACCTGGCAATGTTGCTGATGTGATCGGCCCGTCTGCTCCGAGCACAGACACCCTGCAGGAGTTGCTCCAGAGGAGAGACCAGCAGTGATGTCTGACTCTCTCTCAGTAGGTCCATAAAAGTCACCTCTTTCTGCAGAGCCAGCTCCAGTAAACACAGACAGTGAAGCACTGCAGACTCCAACTGCTTCTTACCTACAACAACAACAACATTTATCATTCAACATTTACTTGAAATTGTAAACATTTTTCAGGATTGCACAGTGCTACCAAAATATAGAAAATTGGTGACACTAAATAAAAAACTTTTATTAACAAAATAGGCATTATTGTATTTTGTAATACTTAATAGATCACAAGTTCATTGGAACTCAAATAGAAGTGTCATTAAATTTAGATTCAAACATTACAACAGGGTGAATGTTGAATTTCTGCACCCCAAGCATTACCAACACCCCCAAAAACACTCCTCCGATCTTCCATTGGTCGAACAAACAGATAAGCCCGCCACACACTTATACCATTGGATGAGCCATTGTTGCTATGTCAGCCTGATTGAGACACTCAAACAAAGAAAGCAAAGTTGAAAGTATCATAATTTACAGTGTTAAGACTACATTTTTTCAGTTAGATTTCAATTATTGTTGACACAGAATATTAAGCTGGGATAGGACAACATATTTAAATATAAAAAAAAAATAAATAAAAAAAAAACAAATCACAATATTTAAGTATTTTACTTCCTATAATTTGTATTATCCTATAGTTAAATATTATGTTTGTTAATAAATTAATAATGAAAGCACTGCAGTCAACTCTGCAGCTGTAATATGATTGTTTGTGTAATATGAAGTTTCTGCCAAAAAGCAGTTCTCATACTAACCAGGGAAGGAGGCATAGGTGTCTAGCTGGTGGACGCCCTCCTCCAGAAGGCTGAGACAGAGAGAGAGGGTGGGTGAGTCATTCAGCAGGTGGAACATTAGGCTGTGCCCCGGGGGCTTATGGGCCAGCACCTGCTCTCCCTGCAACTCCACCATCTCCTGCAGAAAGTCTGATGTCTGCGGCTCATATTCTTTAAGAAGTTTATGAAATACCACCAGCACTGCTTCTGCTACCTCCCACTACACACGGCCCAATAGAAAGAGGGAGTGAAACAAGACAAAATAAAAAAAAGTTAATATAGATACATTAGGGCTCGTTCACACAGCATTAAAAACAGCAAGACGGAAAATGCAAAGATATTGAACAGAAGGTGCACCGGCTGGCAATATTTATAGGCCAATTATTGACTAAATTAAAGCCATCGGCATATCGGTTGTAGGCATGAAAATGCTGATATGAAAAACTGCTGGTTGATTTATAATAAATTAGTAACTCACTTTGTGAATTTTAATGCACAATTCAGAATTAATTATAGCCACAATATGTAGAAGGGTTTGCACTCCTAAGAACATGTAATATATCATTTTTAATCATTCTCGTTCTTATGTTAATGCGGAAAAAGCGCATACAAAGTTGTGAAAACTGCACTTACCTATAGGCAATATGATTAGAGAAACCATTAAAATGCTTTGCTACATTAATGCTGCATAATATAATTAAGATCGCAATATGATTGTGGAAACATCTGCTCGTTTAGGGTGCTTATGTCTCCTGTTGGCTGGAGTTTGACTCCCTGAAGAATTTTGAAGGATCAGGGCTTTTTTTTAACAGATCTTGAAGAGATGTTCCAAGCTGCTGGCATCTCTCATGATATAATATTGGGAGGAAACTTTAATCTTTTGATGGACTCAGTCCTTGATCATAGTGAAGTAAAAGTGTTCAAGCCCCCGAGAGCAACAATGACGCATCACAGGATGTGTGAAAATCTTGGTCTTACAGATATTTGAAGACTTTTGAACCCATCTGGGAGGGACTATATATTTTTTTCATCAGTCCAAAAGATTTATTCTAGAATAGATTTTTTAGTTTTTTTATACCCAAGTCCCTCATTTCATCCATTGTTGATTGCTAAATTGGAAACATCTTAGTCTCAGATCACGCCCTGGTGAGTTTAGAGGTGTTGCCACATACAGAGAATAAGAAATCATATAGTTGGTGCTTTAATGTATCATTTTTACTAAATACTTAATTTCAACAAATGCTTAAGGCTGAAATCAGTGTTTATATGGAGACCTGATCCTCAGTATCCTCTGTGGGCATGGCTTGGGAGCCACTTAAGGCGGTTCTTAGGGGTCGGATCATACAGTATGCCTCAATCATCAAAGAATCCAAAGCACGAGAACTCGTGGAATTGGAGGGGAATATTAAAAGTGCCGAGGCACTGAAACACTGAATGTCGTTGTAAAGGTGTAAAAAGGAAAGGAAGAAGCGAGAACAGGCTTGACAATATAAATAATAATTTAATGATTAACTTAAAGCAAAACTCTGAAACTCAGACTACTGCCTCCAGCCACCTTTATACGTCTCATGGGCTTCATTAGCCTGATTAGGGCATCATCACGAACTGGCCCCGCCCTCCTCCTAGCCACAGTCATCTAATGGCCTCAGAGAATTGAAAAACAGATATAATACCATTTAGTCACGGAAGGTGGAGTTTTGGATATTCAGGGCAAGGCAGTCAGAGTAAGGAAGCGTTTGGCAAGATACATAAAGCAGAGAGTCTTTTTCTACCATTCCCTCATTGAAATCTGCTGGTGGTAAAATATTTACATCGGCCATTGATCTTTATCTCTATAGTTCCACGTCTTCATCTACTGATGAAGATATTAGAAACTTTGTGGAACCATTAGAACTCACTATATTGACGACTGATCAAAACAATTATTTTGATTCTGAGATAAACTTGGAGGAGCTTGGCGAGGCAATTAAAGCCTTAACAGGCAAGGCTCTGGGGCCAGATGGTTTTGCTGCTGAATTTTTTAGATCTTATGCTACAGCTCTGGCTCCACATTTGTTAGAAGTTTATACAGAATCATTAAAGAATGGAAAGCTTCCATAAACCATGACAAGCCTGGATCAGTCTGATTCTTAAAAAAGGACAAAGATCCAAATGAGTGCAAGAGATACCATCCAACCAGCTAGACGTAAAAATATTGGCAAAAATCCTGGCTAACCAAAAAAGTTATGACGTCTCTTATACATTTAGATAAGGTGGGGTTTTATTCGGGGCCGCAGCTCTTCAGATAACATTAGGCGTTTCATCAATATCATGTGGTCAGTGGTGAATGATCAGACTCTGGTCGCTGCCATCTCACTTGATGCTGAAAATGTGTTTGATATGGTAGAATGGGATTATCTTTTTAAGATTTTGGAAATATACTGGTTCAGGAACACTTTTATTGGATGGATTAAGTTACAGACATCCGGTAGCGGCATTAAAATCAAACTGATTAATTTCAGATTATTTTACTCTGGATAGGGGCACCCGGCAGGGTTGCCCTCTTTCCCCATTATTGTTCTGTCTTGCCCTGGAACCATTAGCAGCAGTGATAAGAAAGGAGGTGGATTTTCCAAGGGTGGTGATGGGAGGTATGGCGCACATTCTTCTGCTTTACACAGATTATATTTTATTATTTGTCTCCGACCATACTAGATCTATGCCTTGCCTTCACATAATTAGTAATATCTTTTCTAAGTTCTCAATATACTGAGTCAATTGGTCTAAATCCGAAGCTCTGGCTCTGACTTCGTAATGCCTAGTAACAGCCATCCAGCTGGGCGCCTTCCAGTGGCCCAAACAGGGCATAAAGTATTTGGGCATTTTATTCCCAGCAAATGTGTGTGATTTAGTTAGAGTTCATTTTGGCCGCTTAATAAAAAAGTTTGAGCAATGTGGGCAGGTGGGCTTCATTACATTTATTGATGATCGATTGAGGTTAATGTTATTCAAATTAATTGTATTCCAAAATTCAACTACCTGCTACAATCTCTCCCTATAGACGTCCCCCTCTCTTATTTCAAGCAATTTGATAGCATAGTGAAGTCCTTTATTTGGAATGGTAAATTTCCCAGATTTAATTTCAACAAATTACAAAGGTGGGCTAGGCCTACCCAATAAAACGTTTGTTTTATTATCATCTATTCGGTCTTAGACATGTGGGTCATTGGTTGCTTCCACCTGAGAGAGCCCTTCCCTGGTTTTGTATTGAATGGGAAGTTCTTGCCCCAATTTCGCCATTGCAAAGCCTCTCCATTAAACTAATCGGAGAAGTTACACTATTGGACCCCCCCCCCCAGATTGTATAGGCTTGGTCTTAAAGACACACCAATCTGCTGGTGATGCCAATCGGAAGATGGAGATACGGCCTATATTTTTTGGTGGCGTGTTGAGATCCAGTGGTTTTGGACGAAGGATCAGAGTGTTGTGTGTGACATGTTGGGCACTCAGATTTCATTTGCCCCAGACTCTGTGTTTTGGGCGATGGGGAGGTCATTGATATGGGGAACAAACACAAAGAACTGGTCCTGACAAGTGTGATGGTAACCAGACAGAGTTTGTTCTTTTGGTTAAAGCTTTTTATTTTTCCCATGATGTGGTTGAGATTTCCGTGGAATTACCATACACATGCATTGTATGAATTTAAAATGTTCATTATTTATTGTAAAAATATACACTAATAAGCCACAACATTAAAACCACCTGCCTAATATTGTGTAGGTTCCCCTCGTGCCGCCAAAATAGCACCAAGAAATGCTAAAACCAGACCGTTTGGCCCCAACAATCACGTCACTGAGATAAAAAAAATTCCCCATTCTAACAGTTGATGTGAACATTAACTGATAACCGCATAGATGATTGTTGGTGCCTGACGGGGTGGTTTGAGCATTTCTGTAACTGGGATTTTCAGAAATACCTTGTTGATGAGAGAGGTCAACAGAGAATGGCCAGACTGGTTCGAACTAACAAAGTCTACAGTAACTCAGATAACCGCTCTGTACAATTGTAGTGAGAAAAATAGCATGGGTTGGCACCGTTTTGGCAGTACGAGGGGGACCTACACAATATTAGGCAGGTGGTTTTACCGTTTTGGCTGATCGGAGTATATAAAAGAACAACTATAGAAAAAAACAATTGAAAGCATCAAACCTTTTCTGCTGGGCGGCGGTAGGCCCGTGTGGGGAAGGCCAGGAAAACAGAGTCACGCAGGAAGTCAAGGTAAGGCTGAAATCCTGGTGCACGCAGTCCTGCTCCAAGATTCACAGGAAGTGCACTCTCTACCAGAGTACTGATCAGATGACAAAAGGCTCTTGTCAGTGGGTACTCCTCACAGCTGGATTCAATCTCGTTCAGCTCCACCTACAGAAACCACCCCCCAAAAATGAATACCGCAGTAGAACACATTTGAACATTTTACACACTGTTTGTAATAAGACAAGCTCACCTCAATCCCTGCTGCCTGTTTCTGGCCAGGAGCTTTGACTGTCTGCAGGATCTGAGAATATTAAACACAACATAACAATAAATACCAACACCAATGTTTTAAGAAAATAAACTGTGAAAAACCATATAAATACCATTACCAAAACAGTTTGCCTATTTCACTTTCAAAGTATCTGACTCCTACTAAACTTGTAAGTGTGGTTAAAGCCGTCACAATACTTAATTTGGCTGACAATTAATTGTCAAACAAATAATTGCGATTATGGCAATTGTCTCTTTAAGGGCTTTCACGATTAGTAGTCATATAAATTGTCATCTTTCTTAAGGTGTATGAAGCACACATGCACCTTAAGAAAGAAGTAATTTTTACATCTTGAACTTATAAATCAAATAATAAAATAGGGATATATGATTTCATTAAGGCTATATAAATGACAAAAATATTTTTTTAAATACCAAAATATTTCTAAATACTTCAAATATGTCTCCTTTTTGTCAACTTCATTTTGGTTCATTATACATTTACATACACTTTAACATTTTGCATTTACAATTGTTGTTTTTTCATTACAAAATATAATATAAAATATATTTTTCTTATATTTATATATTATAATATTATAAAGTAAAAAAATTCTGTCCTAATTTCTTCACTTTCACACTTTTTTAATACTCTGATTAAACCCACAAGCCCTTATTCCTCATGAAGCAAAACCTTTTAGATTTAGTTTAATCATTTTATCACTCCACAGAAATAGATTAGGCATGTAACTCTGTGCCACTGTTTGATTAACACTGCATGTATGAAACCTTTATCAGGGTCATTTGTCATTACATGATCGTTAAAGTAAAACTGGAGTGCTTTTTGTTCACCATAAAAGTTTTTATTTGTTCATTTATATTAGACTTTATCAGAGCGCTTCAGGTGCTCTTCTGGACAGGAGCTGCTCTGGTTGACATCCACGGTGTGGCTCAATGACACTTGGAGTTCAACTGAATGACACAATCATGCCATTCATGGCATTTATATATTCACTAAAAATTCCCTTATTTGGGTAGTAAAATGTGATAGGAATTTGAAGTGCATAATAAACTCTTATCTAACTCTTATTTGATGCAGTTAAATCAAATAACCACGATCAGACAATTATATAATAACCACAACAGGACGAAGTGTGGTTAATTAAATTCTTTCTTCCAGCATACGTTCGTTTGTTTTTTGTGTACCTGCGTGTACTCTAGAGACTGCCAGAGGGAGGCAGCAATCTCTGGTGATTTGCCAAAGGCAGCAAGAACGTGCAGGATCTGAGCTTTCAGTACAGGTTGAACACTACACTGCAGTAAGCCCAACATCACCACCACAGGTGTCCACTGAGGGTGCTCGCAAAGAGCCAGGCGTGCATTCTCACTCTGAAAAACATAAGAGCAAGAGTGAACACTCATATACCTTAAAAACAGTACAAAAACTGCAGCTAGAACAATCATTTCTAAATGATAGCTAGATGACGTGAATAGAGGTGAGTATTGGCACTGATTTTACATTTCAATTCAATTGTAATTCACAAGGTAGGAAATAATGAATGAATAGTTCATTGGAAAGTCAAAATTTTGACCCAGCCCTACTTCTGACTAATGTGTTAATTGTAGTAGTGAGTGTTGTAGAATTGAACACAATTGAGTTCATAGCATTCTGTAATCTATAACAGTATGTATCTGTGTAATACCCATGTGATGATAGTGGTGAGTAGCTGCAAGAATGCAGTGAGGCCTTCCAACTCTCTCTGAGTGATGCCTCTGATTGGCGGGTGGCGGTACTGCGTACTGTCGACACTAGGCATGTCCCGCCGCAGGTTCTCATGGTAGAGCATGAGAGAGTGGAAAAAGTGCTCCCATGACACAAGACTGCTTGACACCCCACCCTGACGGTTCTCTCCTGAAACAGTCCACAGAAATATACTCTTATGGGCCGTTCACACAGCACTCATATTACAGCATCTTCTTGTATGCTCTTGAAGTGTGGTTACCGTGTGGAGCTCCATTGGTTTTGAGCAGACTGAAGCAGTAGTGTGAGCACTGAGGACCATTAGCAAGTCCTCTCAGCATGCGTAAATAAGGGATGTACAGAGTAGCAGGGAGCAGATCACCCATCTGACGCACAAACTTAGAGAGAACCACCTATTGTGACAAACACAAATATATATTCATAAATGCAGGCCGGCAATTGATCTAAAGAAATTATGAAAGTTGGATCACCCCTTCTGGGGTTCAAACCTGCAACCTTTTTGTTACCAACCTAGACTTTTACCTGTGCCACCCATACATATATAGTCTATAAATATCAAAGCACAGCACTGTCGCTAATAGGTGTTAGATTTTACACCTGTTTGTGAGGGGGTCGCTGTAGAGCTACTCCAAGAAAAGATCCTGTGAATGAGGTGTGCTGAAGAGACTCAGAAGAGCACCAGAACTCCAGGGCCAGCTCTAGGCCAAATGGATCTTTTCTGTAAAACTCTCCAATCTAGAACCAGACACACAAACAAAGTGTCAACACTGAAATCTGCAGCATTCAGAATTTCTTAAAAAGCCCAGTTTTGTGCTATATTACTAATAACTTTGGTGCATAAATTAACATTTTGGCACTGTAATTCCACAATGCAAAAGTAAATAGAGGTAATGTGATTTTGGAAGTAATGGACAAGTCATTTTATGGCTGTAAGTTATACAAAGAATTGTTATTTTACACAAAAATGAATCACTGCATGTATGTAAGTACTAAATGTAAAGGAAAACTTACTAGGATCATGAGGTGATCCAGGTCCTTCCGTAGAGAGGATGGCGACTCGCTGCCCATCTGCAGAGCCATGTGGACCAGTCGAGCATCTTCGTCAGCACGGTTACGCAACTGCTTTACCTGCAAAGAACACACTTTTTTTTCAAAATCTATATGAACCCACTATATGTATAATCATAATTGGAAATCAGGAATAACAATGTGAATAAATTAATGATTCACTGCATATTCAGTCTACTCTCACCTTCATGGGCATGAGAGCCAGGAAATCAGTAATGAGAGAATGCAGTCGCCGAGTGTAGAATTCCTCATGGCTGAAGCCATCACTACCCAG
The DNA here is from genome assembly GCF_025860055.1 of Xyrauchen texanus. Classification (NCBI taxonomy): domain Eukaryota; kingdom Metazoa; phylum Chordata; class Actinopteri; order Cypriniformes; family Catostomidae; genus Xyrauchen; species Xyrauchen texanus. The sequence goes on along the minus strand of NC_068296.1, from coordinate 29,182,766 downwards.
GATGCCCTCTGTAAGGAAGAGAAAGACTCCTCCCAACAGGGCCTGGTCAGCCAGAGCTTCATCTGCCTCTGTGAACTCCACTAAGGCTGAACAGAAACAAAAGAAAAAGAAAAGAAAGGAGAATAAAGTAGACTGACTTGATAAACTTTTCTTTGACATTTTTGCAAACAAATGGACCCAAGGTACATTTAAAAGAATGTGCAAAGTGAATTTCTCTCATTAATGAAGCCCATGTTCCATTACAAGGATAGTTCACAAAAAATGAAAATTCTCTCATAATTTTCTCACCCTCATGTCATCCAAGATGTGTATGACTTTCTTCTGCTGAACATAAATGAATATGTTTAGAAGAATATTTCAGCTCTGTAGGTCCATACAAAGAAAGTGAATGATGACCAAAACTTTGAAGCTCCAAAAAAATCACATAATGGAAGCAAAAAAGTAATCCATAAGACTCCAGTGGTTTAATACATATCTTCTGAAGTTATCCAATCGGATTTGGGTGAAAAACAGATTTAAATCCTTCATCACTATAAGTCTTGACATCAGCAGTCTCCTTGGCGATCATGATTTCAAGTTCGATTACATTTCCTAGCACCATCTAGGGTTCTGCGCATGCGTCAAGCACTAGAAAGTGTAATCAAGCTTGAAATCATAGTCATGCCTAGACTGCAATGGCAAGATGTACAGTGAAAAATTAGTTTTTCGGTCTGTTCTCATTCACAACCAATTCGATTTAGAAGACATGGATTAAACCACTGGAGTCTTATGGATTACTTTTATGCTGCCTTTATGTGCTTTTTGGAGCATCAAAGGTCTAGTCACTATTCACTTGAATTGTATGAACCTACAGAGCTGAGAAATTCTTCTAAAAATCTTTGTTCATGTTCAGCAGAAGCAAAAGTAATACACATCTGTGATGGCATGAGAGTGAGTAAATGATGAGAGAATTTTCATTTTTGGGTGGAATATCCCTTAGAAAGAGTCCAAATACTTTATATCTTAATTTTCAACAGAATATCTTTTTTTCCATAATTTAAACAAACTTTTTTTGTAAAATGTTTTGCTTGAAAAGTGCTCTTTAAAACGAATTCAACATGCTATGATATCTTGAAATCTAATGCAATGACATTTCTTCATTTTCGAGTGTGTCCAAATCCTTCCACAGCCATGTAAAGTGTGTACTGTAGGTACCTGCTCCCTGTGGAAGTTGTGAAAGGGCTCTCAGAGACAGAGCCCAAGCCAGCTGCACCACTGCCTGCAGTCCTGGCAGCTTCCAGCCCTGACCCTCCACCAGCCGACTGTGCACTGCTGACAAATACTGCTTCTCCGTCAATAAAGGCAAAGCCTGAAGCAAGTCTAATGCACACACAAAAAAGTATGAAAGGTGAGTAAATAATGAACATTTTTAATTTCTGGATGAACTATTCCTGTAAACCATACAATAATAAGATATATCCAATAACAATGCAAATATTAAATTATCCTACTATATATAATTACTATATAGTAATAAAACACCCATAGATACCAAAGAAGGTTGTAATAAAGCATTAATACCTTCTCTATCCTCCATTCCTTGCTCCAGGAAACTAACATCCAGGCAATAAAGCAATGCCATGACTAAAGCAAGGTTGACGCCATCCAATGAGCCATCAGCTTCGGCTGTCACGGTTTCCAAGTAACCAATGAGGGCCAGGGTGTCATCTTTGCTTAGAGGTGACTGGCACGTCCATGCAAACAAACATTCTGCCAATGACTGTCTGCACTCTTTGATGAGGTCAGATACCTGTAAAATATGCAAAAATAAGAAAGTTAAGCTTTTGCATTATTCGTATATGCAATTATCAATCTGCACAGAAGCCTAGCTAAAACGATGCATCACCTCTTTCCTATGCTTCTCATTGCCAAGACCTCGCTCCTTCTGAAGCCGCTCAAACTCACGGTTCAGGCTTATATCTGAGATCAAGTTCAGAATTTGCTTTGTCAAACCCTGAGCCATCAGTTCATCTGTGAGTCGTGTGGTCAGATTCACCAATTCGGGACTGCAGGGAGAGAGAACACACAGAAAAAATTGTAACTAAATAAAACTCTCAAATTAAAAACAAACAATCTGGGACCCGGGTAGCTCAGTGGTAAAGACGCTGGCTACCACCCCTGGAGTTTGCTGCTTTGAATCCCAGGGTGTGCTGAGTGACTCCAGCTGGGTCTCCTAAGAAATCAAATTGGCCCGGTTGCTAGAGAGGGTAGATTCACACTGGGTAACCTCCTCGTGATCGCTATAAGGTGGTTTGCTCTCGGTAGGGCGCATGGTGAGTTGGGCATGGTTGCCGCGGTGGGTTGCATAAAGCCTCCACACGTGCTGTGCCTTCACGGTGGCGAGCCACGTGATAAGATGTGCGAGTAGATGTCTCAAATGCGGAGGCAGCTGGGATCCATCCTCTGCCACCCGGACAGAGGTGAGTCACTACGCCATCGTGAGGACTTAGTGAGTACATTGGGAATTGGACATTCCAAATTGGGAGAAAAAAGGGGAAAAATAAACCACCAAGGATAAAAACACGAATGAGAAAAACTTGTATTATGGTCGAGTCTTCAATATTTTTGGTCCATTTTCCCAAGACTGTACATTTTATAGTATATCTACTAAAAGTCAATTTTGTCAACTTTTACGAGTACAGTCACATACTGATGGCTTCAAAGACAACAAACATTGACTTAAAGGTGCTGTAAGTGATTTTTAAATTAAATGACATACAGAAACCACCTCTTTTACCTTTCCGAAATCACTGAAATAGGTGACATTAAATATCACACCTGTCTCTGTAACAGACTTAAGCTCGAATAAAAAGCAGAATAAAAGATGTCCTCAGATCGTTTGTTTAGCCAATCAGAAGATATTCTGCCTGTCAATCATTGTGCGTGTTCACAGGGCAGCCTATATACACTCACTGCGCTCTTTATTAGTACCTGTACACCTTCTTTTCAATGCGATTATCTAATCAGCCAATCGTGTGGCAGCAGTGTAATACATCCAATCAGGCAGAATACTTCAGTTAATTTTCACATCAACAATCAGAATGGAGATAAAATTTGATCTTAGTGATTTGGACTGTGGCATGATTGTTGGTACCAGATGGGCTGGATTGAGTATTTCTGTAACCGCTGATCTCCTGGGATTTTCACACACAACAGTCTGCGTTTACTGGTGCCAAAAACAAAAAACATCCAGTGTGCAGCAGTTCTGCTAATGGAAACACCTTGTTGATGAGAGAGGTCAACAACAGTCTCTAGTGTGTTTGGGTGTGTGTGCATTTGTATTAGGTGTGCAGGGTTTTGGAAAGAGGGGGCGTGGCTAATTCAACAGCTAGCCTAGTGGAAATTCTCGAACGGCTAAAATCGCTTACAGCAGAAAACCGCAATCTGCTACAAAGATTGTGGGCTCAAAGTCCCATTTTCTTGAGAGCTGCCAAGGGTTGCTCCCACATTTAAACTACTGGGATAAAATATATCCTAATTGGGTAAACACCAAGATCTTGTTGAGATAAACTATAGTGGTTTCCTGAAGAGCTCCAAACCTCAAGTCAAGGGTGAAAGTCTTCCCATGTCTAGACTGAATGAGTGAACGTAGAGAGTTGGCCACACAGCGTTTGCCATCCCAGTAGAGGAGTACAGCTACCAGGCCTCGAGTCAGCCCAGGGAAATGAGGCTGCTGGTGTTCTCCTAAAGACAGACATAACAATCACATTAGTAAAAGCAACTTGACCAAGTTGATAATGTATGCCTCCTTTGAACAGAACTTGTGTGTACCTGCCAGCAGCAGTTCTAGGGCAGCTAGTTCTCCCAGGTCAAAAAGGTCACTAAGGATGAAGGCTTCAGAGATGAGCTGCTCAGGAAGTAGCCGAGCTCCTTGCTGACCCTGTATAGCAATGCCTTCTGTGCTTGCTTTCCGAACCTTCTCCCTCTGTTCTGCACTCTTTGGCTGTTTTGCAAAATGAAAAATGACTGTATTTTACAAGTCGCCATGCATACATTTACAGGTAAGCTAAATTTTCCTACTTTAAATTTAAATTCATGTTAGCATACATAACTGAATTGTCAGTGTTTTGAAACTATAACAAGGAAAACCTACTGGATTTTTGAAGAGGGAAAGAAAGTAGGGCTTGTGTTTCTTCAACTGCAGATCTAACAGATGAACACTCTCTGGCTGACGTCTCCATATCGCTCCTTCCACAGCATCCCAGAGCTCCTTCAGCGGGCCCCACAGACTGGCTCCTGCAAACACATTTTAAACATTTAAAACAAAATAGCCACAAAATCTTGTTATATATATATATATATATATATATATATATATATATATATATATATATATATATATATATATATAACACTTGGTCAATGAGATTTGGGGAGGTGGCTGTGTTGATGGTCTGTTCAGAATGTACTTGTTTGGTAACTGACACAGTTGGTTTGTGGTGATTGATGCCGTTCAATTTGTAACAAGAATACGCACAAGTAAACACACACAAAAAAAATCCATTCTTTAATTCAATGTTGTTGTTGAATAGGCTTAAAAATATGCAGTAATACAATTAACATACTGCCAAATGACATCAACTTTGTGTGTAGACTCGTGTGGTTTGGCTATGAGGCATGAACTGAATTAGCTTAAATTAGAATCAACAGTCCACAAAGTAGATCGCATAAATGCTTGTTCTACAACGACTTTACACCTATTAATACTAATGTACATTATATTACATAATATAAATTGATGGTTTCGACAACAAAATGTACGCATGGTCAAAAAATTTGTTCACGTACAGAGGTGATTGAGTAATATTTATTTAAAATCTGTAACCTTACATTAGTTTATAACGTACTTTTGTCAGTAATCAATCTTTACTGTATTAATAACGAATGAAAAACGTCCTGAAAATCAACAGACTGCATTTTACATGTATTAAACCTTAATTAAGCTTTCCAGTTAGAAACCATAATACTGGACATAGCAAACGAAACCAGTTAAACTAGAAAATGCAATTCCAAACCCAAAATATGAGGGGGAAAAGATATAAAGCTATAATATGACAGACCTGAATTTACCGCCATCTGCGCCGCCATGACTGAAGCGTGATTGCACTGCCCGAAACTTTGCCGGTTTGAAAACAGAACTTTCGGTTTCTTTTGTAAAAAAAAAATGTTTATTTTAAATACACACTCATAATTAATGTAGATATTTACTTCTTTTATAAATGTTTTTCCAGCATGAATTTTGTTGGTGTTTTTGGGTTAACCATACAAACGTGTAGTAATAAAAAATTGGGTAAAATGGAAATGATCATAACAACGGAATCCTGAAATGGGCGGGGCTTCAGGTCATCTATTGTTGATCAGGAACGATGAGACTAAATACAAATGTTTCTATTTTAACTCTTCTTTTTACGATTTTAATTTAAACTCTCTTTGTAATTAGTTTTTACAAGTTTTTGTTCAGACTGCTGCTGAAGCGTCAAAATAGACGGCTAACACAATACGGCTAACACGAAATAGTGTTATCACGTGGTACATGTTCATTTTCTCATCTCTGGTCAATCCAATGGGGTAACAATCACATTATAAAAACGTTTTGCTGAGGATATTGGGTCGGATATATATTTGTGTGTCGGATGTTGTTACTTGCATGTAATTGATTATCAATGGACACAATCAAGAAGACCAAAAAAAAAAAAAAAAAAAAACGTAAAATTTAAATACGACTATAGAGGATTTGGTTTGCTGTGCCGCCAAGCGCCCCCCGGAGGAAGACTATTCATAATGTCTCAGAGTAAATCAGTTGAAGCTAGAAATGGTTCCGCCCAATTGTGAATTCTGTGGAGGTGCCCCACGTATTGCCTGACGGGTCGCTGCTAAGCCAGTATGGAAAACAAAACCTGCAAAAATAATAAATAAATACATAAATAAATAAATGTAATAATAAGAAAATAAATAAAGGAATAAATGTCTTAAATAAAACAAATATAATGAGTTTTGAATGAAAGTTATTCCTGAATTTATTTTTGTAGACTTTTTTTCCTTTATTATTTTTATTCTTTAAAACTTTTTTATTCTTTCACTTTTATTATTATTATTTATTTATGCATACATTTATTTTTATATTTATTTATTCCCACCTGTATTTATTTCCATATTTAAATATTCCCACATGTATTTAGTTTTATATTTATTTTTACATTTCTGTCTCTTGTATGATAATTATGCTTACCAGTGGTTTAATGTAGATTGAAGCGTGTGCTCGATTACTCTTGACTTGTTTTGATGTGACGTTAGGTCATAGCCATATCATGTAAACTATAGCTATTTGTGCTGCTAAAAACATAAGAGCTTAAGTCAATCCAAGATTTATTGGTTATACTACAATCACAAAATAAATGGGGAGCTGTTTCTTCAACAAAACCACAAAATGAGCAAGTTTCATAAAAGATATGATTTCACCTTATTCTTTTCTTGTTTTTCTGTGTATATAACTTCATATTTTGATGTCCGCAAATCCATAATATTGTTTTCTGTTGTTATGATTGTTCATTGTAAAAGATACAACCATGCATCATTTCCCTGATTGTTTATGTATGTATGTATATATAAGTTCTGCAATAAATTATAATTTTTTAAAAATCTATAGCTGACGATTCACATATATCTAGAGAGTTGAGCAACTTAGCGAATGAAGTCGATAACATGCATCAAAAGACTATGTTTCAATTAGAGTAGAGGTGCTTATTGATGGTTTAGGAGAGCTGTATGCCGGTATGAATGTCGTAGCACATCCTGGATTGTTAGACTCTCTGCAAAATGTTCCCCTGCATATTCTAAACTGTGCGAGTCAGAGGGTGCTAAAGTGGGACGTCCATCTTATTTGCTTCCGATAAGTACTACTGAGCTCTTAACCAATGATGCACTGGAGCTACGCAAGGACCGCCTCCCGCATTTGCATGTTGCATACAGAAAAGTAAAATTAAATACATGTACAAATAAATAAATATATATGGGAATATATAAATATGGAAATAAATATATGTGGGAATATACATATAAAAAATAAATGAACACATAAATAAAAAAATTAAACAAAATCAAAACAAATGAATAAATAAAAAAAAAAGTTAAAAATAAATATAGAAAATAACAAATAAAGTCATACAATAATACATTCAGGAATACATTTAATTAAAAAACTAATTATATTTGTTTTATAAAGACATTTATTCCTTTAGTTATTTTTTTATTATTACATTTATTTATTTATTATTTTTTCAGGTTTGGGCCTCCATACTCCAAATCCATAAGCCAGAGCCACTAACCTCATGCGTCACAGGCTTGTAAGACTGTTACAGTTTGCCCACACTATACACAAATTAAAGGAATATTCCGGATTCAATACAAGTTAAGATCATTCGACAGCATTTGTAGCATTATGTTGATTACACCAAAAAATATTTTGACTTGTACCACCTTTTCTTAATTTTTTTTTTTTTAAAGGAGCAAAAATCGAGGTTACAGTGAGGCACTTACAATGGAAGTGAAAGGGGACAAATTTAGGAGGTTTTAAAGGCATAAATGGGAAGCTTATCATTTTATAGAAGTGCTTAAATTAAGTTTTCTGTTAAAACTCAGGCATTATTTAAGTGGCAATGTTTTATTAATCTGCATTTTTATGGTAGTTTAAAGGCACATTCAATAATTGTAATTCAATACACTTTTTGTCAAATTCTGCAAATATCTCCTCACAGTCTGCTAGCTTTCCGATCTGTGGGTGGGCTGAAAAAATCTAGTATTTGTACACAGCCCTGACTCTGGAAATGGGACAAAAACAAAGTGGATCAGAACATCCACGCAACACTACTCCAGCTAATCAGCAAGAGGGGGTGGTTCTTCCGTGTGCACAGGATGAGGGGTGGGGGCTGAGCGAGAGGGAAATTAATTAGAAGTGCGACGGTAAATCTGGCTGATGCAAACTTTCAAAACTCCAAGGAGGACAAATGGCTGAGAAACAGACCAAGAGAAAAAGGTCAGACTTATATAAACTAAAAAAAGATTATGATAAGTTGAGGGCTAGGAGTCGCGTCAACACCGGCGAGGCTTTTCAGCAGTGGAGAGACCTCAGAGAGGTAAAAGGCTTGAAGATGGATGCAGAAGTTGCTCTTTTTCTTCTTGACAGGTTGGTAACATACATTTTTATATGTTTCACAGAATCCATATATGCTGTTGTTGTGATATTAGATTTAGTAGCAGGAGAGATGTGAGTGTCTGGAGCTGGTGTACGTAAAACATCTCGCTTGCATGAATTTGGGGGACAAAGCTTCCAAAGGACCACTGAAGAGGTGTGTTTGTTTTGGCAGCTGAGTTCAAATATCAACAGTGTTTCTCAGGAATCACTGAGTGCACCTTTAAGGGTTTTAGTGTTTACTGCAGGATGATGTCAAGGCAACGGAATTCTAAAATTTGATATAAATTTACACAGAAATGGTTAGTAAGTGATTTTATCACACCAAAATCATGTTAATGTGCATATAGTTTACATCTTGTGGCTATACTATATAAATAGAGAGTATTTGAACATTTATGTATTTTCCCCATTCACTTCCATTGTAAGTACCTCACGGTAACAGTGTTTTTTGCTTTAAAAAAAAAAAAGAAAAGAGGGTTGGGTCAAAACAAATTTTTGTGGTAATCAACATTATGCCACAAATGCTGTCAATTGGGTTTAAAGTGGTAGTTCACCCAAAAATGAAGATTATTTTATAATTTATTCACCCTCATTCCATCCCAGTTGATTACACTTCCTAGTGCTTGACGCATGCGCGCTCTGGATGGCACTATAGGAAGTGTAACCGAGCTTGAAATCATTATTTTGATGGATTACTTTTAAGCTGCCTTGATCTGCTTTTATGAAGCTTCAAAGGTCTGGTCACCGTTCACTTGCATTTTATGGACCAACAGAGCTGATATATTCTCCTAAAAACTTTGTGTTCAGCAGAAGATTGAAAGTCATACACATTTTAGATGACATGATGGTGAGTAAATGATGACAGAATTGAACCTGGAATATTGCTTTAAGGACTATTATTTTCCCTTTTCACAAACCAGTAACATTTTCAATTTAACTCATATGCTAACTCACATACTTACCTATACCTAGCTGATACTCCAGCAAGTGGAAATTAGCTCCAAGGTATGCAAAGACAAATTACACAAATACACCCTTACGGCTAAATTATGTCATTGCATTATAAATTCTTTATTTACTGAGAGATTAACACAGACCACGTTATATACATGGGTCTCCAAGGTTCTTAAAATAATATTGTATTAACCATGGCACATGTCCAAAAAGGGTATAATGTTAGCTGACCTTTACAGAAAATTACAATTGATGAGATGAGTTTTGTTTGAACATTTTATTTTCCTCCTTTTTTGTTCACACTTTTATATACAGTATATGGTATGCCAGTATTGTTTTGGCAAATATATATTCCAATGTGTGGTATTTCAAGACATTAATAAAACAGCTTTGCAGAAACTTTCTGTGATATATTCACTTTCTGTAAAAAAAAAATCAAATCTGGTTAGTAATCTCAGTTATAAAACTGTCAACCTAGAAGAAAAGTAGGCCCCATAGTTTCATTAATTTGTTTTCTTAAATGGGTCATGACATGAGGAATCAAATTTTTCTTGATCTTTTGACATCTAAGAAGTCATTGTATTATAAGAATATACTTTAAGTTTCAAAACTCAAAACTTCCTCCTCACTGCAAAAAGAGCATTTGTTGAAACCAATCTGACAAATGACTCCTTTTCAACTTCCTCCTCATTGTGATGTCACACTGCGGTAGAGATTTCCATCCGACCACCTCCACAACACATCAACGCCCACTTTACCTTTAACCACTTCCAGTAGCAGTGAGCAGTGAGATGGGAAGTAGAAAGAGCAGGTCAGTCAAGAGCAGAGAGCCAATCAGAAAATTGGGCGTTTACTGGCAAGTCTTAAAGGAGAAAAAGCAACAAAACCAAGTGTTTCTGACAGAGGGTCAGAATGAGGGTGGAAAATGATCATGTTTTACAAATACATGACTGTATTTTGTGTAATAAACTTTACTAACTTTATAAGTGGACCTCAAGGAATAAATATTTGATATATATTTATTTGCCTGCCGCCAAACCTTCAAACCCTGGACAGACCTCTGCTTCCTAAGGGCAGGAGTACCCTTGCAGCAGGTGTCCCGATGCGTTCTGGTCACAACCGACGCCTCCAAATTGGGTTGGGGCGCCGTATGCAATGGGCGCGCAGCCGCAGGCTCATCATGATCCCTTTAAAAAGCAGATTCAACCCATTTAATTTTCCATAAGCCAAAACTTTGAAAGACCATACATGGATCATAAGATAAGTCCCCTTTGGGACACAATGTGCTAAATATATGCCAAATAGTGTAAAACAATTACATTTACATTTTTACATACGAGTTATTGCAGCTGTTAAAGTCCTTTCAATTTTTCACAACCATGTTAGTCTCTTTGACATAGTTTACTCACTCCAATTTCTGTTGCCAGCTGTTCCATAGAGCAGTTACATAAGAAACCCTGGAATTGAGATTTGCTATATTTTCATATCTACTGTATTTCTTATTTTGTTATGTGTAGTGACTGAAAAGAGGTCATTATCACGTCATTGGAGGAACATATTCCCTATGCATTTGACTATAAATTTGCTGCATTGTCAGACACTAAATAATAATAAAAGTGTCACTATACTTACTATAAGAAATTTAAAGACAGGTATAGGGTTTGAGGGGTTCAGATATAGAAATAAGAGCCTTGAATGGTGTTTTAGACACAGGTTGATCCCTTCAAAGGGACAGTTTCATTTTATTTCATGGGAGGTGCAGATCTTGCTGTGCATACGCCTTATGACTCACCAGCTCCTACCTTTTTATCTTCTGTGAATGCTTGAATTTGCTTGACTTATTTTTTATCCATTCTCTCATTTATACTATCTGACAATCATCTGAATAAAATACTTAATTGTGGTATTTTTAATTTCCATTGTGGTAGTAGAAAATCTCTTTATGAGATTCCTTTTGATCATGCAGAGATTCAAACAGAGATGGAATTAACGTAGAATTCAACATGATAAAATAATATTTATTAAAAGAAGTTTTAAGGGAGCACAAAGAATGGTTATTTACTGGCTCAAATCTACACAAAACCAAGTGTCTCTTTTAATAAACTTCTTATGTTCTCTTTCGACTTTTCTGATTGCAAACAGCTACCACTCAAGTGAAGGAAAACCAATGCCCTTGCATTGAATATCACATTGAACTAAAGCGTATTAAGTTATTAGTAACATATTTGTAAAAAAGTATAACAAAAACATTTGTTAAAGAAAATTCACAAACCTAGAACTAGTATTACTTATGAAATTTAGCAGAGGGAGAGCACAAATATTACAATTTATAAAAAGCAAGCATGGCGCATCACACAAGCAAAACTTGCACTGTTGGAATTTTATATTTAGGTCACTTTTTCTTTTTTATATCCTCAACCATGAGGAAAATGTGAGTCTTGAACTTGAGGAGCCAAAAAGCTAACAAAAAGCTTACACTGAGCATAAATAAAAGAGCATTGTTTTTGGCTTAAAAGAGTCCATCCAGTGTTCCATTTCGGCTTTCGAAAATAAAAATAGCAAAAATGTGTCCCCCTCCAAAAAAAGTAAAAGAAAAAGCCCTCAACCACAACCACATCGTCTTGATTCTGTTCCACCATGCATGTACTTTGAAGCCAACCAGTGGCAAAGAGGCTGTGCCCATGTGCAAGAGTTTGTTTGAGTACATTAAGTATGTAAAGTTATCCTCATTATTTATGATTGTTGTTCAGGACAAGAGGCTGAGTGAATACTGGCTGAGTCTGCAAGCAGGCAAATGGAACCAATCATCTATAATCACGTGTTTCACAGGGACACATGGGGAAGGAACACCAGGAAATCCCCACAAACCACAGTCTAGTTGTCATGTCAACAAATGTTTCTAGGTGGCACGCTCCTGCCCATCCACTTCCTGTTTGGTTCTTCTCAGATTGCTTTTCATTTTGATGAACTCTGGGGTGTTTTCTTGCTCCTCTTCGATTTTATCATTCTCTAGTTCCAACTAAATAGAGAAAGAAGATAGTTGAAGAGACAATTGACCCAAAAATGAACATTCTGTCAACATTTACATACCCTCATGTTGTTCCAAAGCTGTATGACTTTCTATGGTGGAATACAAAAAGACATTTTAGGAAGAATTTAAGGACTAACAGTCTCAGTCACCATTCACTTTCATTGTATGGAAAAAAGATGTAAATGGTGACTGAGGCTAACACTCTATCTAACATTTCTTTTTGTGTTTCACAGAAAAAAGAAAGTCACATGAGTTTTGGAACAGGTGAGTAAATAATGACAAAATACGTTATTGTATATATTGTACCATTTTATTTTGCTAGGATGGGACCAACCTGTTCAAGTGTCTCCCGTCTCTTCATGAGTTCGATTTCAAGGTCTGATCTTCTCTTGTGGGCCTCCAGCTCCTCTTTCTGAGCCTTCAGCACCTGGTCTCTCTTCCTCTTCTCCATCACCTTCTGGAGTTCTGGCTTATTTTGAGGAGCAAGGCCTCTATATTAAAAACAAGGAAACAATAAGAACTCTTGAAAATAAGTAAAAAGTATCTACATGTACATTTTCAAATTTTTGTTTTCATGGTTATATGATATTCCGGTTTCTAGATATGCTCAAATCCCTTCTTCAAAGAAAGTCAATGGGATTTGTTCACCTGTTTTCGCATCCATCACGCAAAAAATATCTAACTGCATATCAAATTATAAGCACAACTCTCCCCAATAAGCTGCATGATTTGAGGTATCATAATGTTCGTATCACAAGCTGAACCAGTTACTGTATGTGCCGAAGTTTGTTCTAACCCATGTCTTAGCAAACACCACTAACTGTCAGTACGTTTACACCATTTACCGTAGCTTTGTGCCAGGAATAATCAGTCACTAAACATTGTTACTCTTCCAGACAACCCAATATAAAATAATACAATAAAAGTGCTACAATCTGGAACACCATGAGAACAGCGTTCAGTTTCATAACACATTCATTTCACTCAATAATGTAGATCAGGGTGTACCTCAATGAGAGAGCAAAATATGTAATGAATCTAACACAATTTGGGGATGATAATAATCCATGCAGTTACATAATGCGAGAGTGTGGACTGTGAACATGTCCTTGTGAATATCCTGATTGCCCCACATAGTGTAATCCAGTATGGATGGGTGCCTGGATGGGTTTTAAACATTGCAATTGGTTTGTAATGACCAGAGGCTCCTGTACATTTAGAGCATAGAGATTTAACCATTTTTAAATGACTATTTTGCATCGACACCGTTGTTGTGCAATTCTCCATTTCATGTTTCTCCAATTGAACTATCACTGGCCTAGTTATTTATGAAAAACTTAAAGTGTATATATAGTAGGGATGCACTAATATGACATTTTCTGGCCGATACCAATACATTGCCACTTACCTTATTTTGTCATCAGATCACTGTTTTGCTTAGGGAATTATATTTTTAAAATGTACAAAGAGGTACAAAATCTTTTTCTCTGTTCTAACATTAAATAATTTCCATTGAACATTGATTAGAGCTGTTGAACACATGACAGGCCAACATTTTAAATAGAAGATAAAAAAAAAACATGATGAATGATTTTTGTCGTGTTGAAGTATAGGTCTCTGCAGAACAGTAATGGGTGTTCCCTTACGACGACTCAGTACGCTTGACATTGTGTTTGCTAATGTATATGGGGAATGTAATTCCACACGACCTAGTTGAAACCTCTCTATAATAACGCCAATATTCTAATATTGGCTATAATGTTTGAGCCCCACCTTTTCAGGTGTAAAGCTGTCCACTATAAAAGCAGGCACGCAAACACCATTGCTCAGAATTTTCTTCCTTCAAGACAGCGATTTATCTCTTGTTTAGAAGCACTCTACTGCTTCGCCTTCGACTACTTGAGTCAGGGGGCGGAATCTTCACTCATGTCGGTCGCCATCCCACGGGACTGCGGCATCATGTTCCTCTCTGGAAGGTTATGTCGTGTAGTGCAGCATGATGGGATTCTGTTCCCCATATGAGTTAGCAAAACACAATTTCAAGTGTACTGAGTCATAAGGGAATGTCTCAGTTACGTACGTATCCTTGGTTCCCTGAGATGAAGGGAACGAGACATTGGGAATGCTAGCCGCACTACAAGACTCAGAGTTCTTTTGAGGTGCGAGCAATGCTCTCCTTGTTCCACAGTCAGAAAATTTGGAGGAATGATATTAGAGCGCCTGCTTTTATAGCGGACAGTTTCGCGCCTAAAAAGGCAGGGCTCAAACACCACAGCCAATATTAGAATATTGGCATTATTGTAGAGAGGTTTCAACTAAGTTGTGTGGAAGGACACTCCCCATATGTGTTAGAAAAACACAATGTCTCATTCTCTTCGTCTCAGGGAACTGAGGTTACATACATAATCGAGACCTTTTCAAATCTATGGGTGTTTTCAAACCGGGATGGCCATTTCTAAACTATCCAATGAAAGTAGGGAAGCTCACTGTAGAAATCTGAGGTCGTGTTCAAACCCGGATGGGCGTTTTTAACTAACCAATGAAAGAAGGGAATCTCAATGGATTGAAAATGCCCACTGATTGGGAAAAGCCCATATCCACGTAAACCCCGCCCCACTTCTCACAAGTTCTCCTACAACATGGGAGACACTGCACCAATTCACACTGCCAAAGAAGACCTGGTTAGTAAAAAGAAAAACAATGGTTAAATTATTTGGAGATGGGCTCTGTTTGACTGACAGGTGGCTTGTGTGTGTGCGGCGCGCCTTACATGTGCGTATGCTCTGAGAACGGTCTAAACGGTCAAATACATTTCAAAATTCTGCCAAAATACTGATTTGTATCTAAAAAATGGATGACTCTTAAGTTTAAATGTAACCTAATAGACCTGCCGCTGTCTATTGTATCCTTAATATTAATCAAATAACAATAAAAAGAAAACGACAAATCCACTCACTGCTCTTGGCTGGATAACTTTACTGTATAAAAGTATTTAAGTATTATTCATACAGGGAAGACCCATTGTAGTTTCCTGTCAAATTCATTTTGAATGTTTAATACTTGATACTATAATTGTTTTAAAAAGCTGTTATAAAGCACTGTTTTCATCGTTTGTAATTTTTTTGTTGTATAGTGTTTTTTTTAATTATTTCTATTCATTGTTTTTTTTTTTAATGACAGTTTACAACTCTTGAATAATAACTTGAGAATAACTTGAGAACAATTTAGTTAGTGCTAGGCTATTATTTGTTGTGGTATTAAAGCTGGTATCAAAAATCATCATATTTCACTAAAGACTACAAACATTTTGGTATTTTAATAAATGTATATTTGGTAGATCTTGCTGCAATAACATGATGGGAAATTAGATCTTATTCCATAGAAGTGCTGTAAATGATGGCGATGGATGCCGTACGTGCATGTCATATAAAATAACTTCCCCTACCCAGCACTGTTTACATTTCTGTCCCAGAGTATCTAGTTGATTGTATATACTATTAGGTTGGCCATGTCGTCATTTTAGAAAACATACAACAGAAACTCTGACATGTTACTTGAGCATGTAACCAATACATGTCCTTTCTTCTCTCTGGACATGTAACCTTTTTAAGCAGACAAGTGAATGACCAATTACTTGTCCGAAGTACAAGCACATCACAATGCTTAATGTCGAGCCCTGCATGTCATCTGTAGAGAATTCCATAAACCGGTTGCATTCAAAAGAGGAAGCACTTCAAATCTCTTCCACCATTTAAAACAGCGTTAAAACTTTGTGCTGCTGCTACATCCCTGGCCACGAAGCCGTCATAGCCCAAAAAGTCTTCTGCCCCAAAACAAAGCATGTTGCAAGCTTCATTTACCATCTCACATGTGGCTTTGACTTACAACTGAACATTTAGTACACCGACACATCAGTGCATCCCTAGTATATAGAATATTGTCCACATGTAATTAATTTATATTTATTCAAATATAATTTGTATATTTGGTTTAGTGGTCAAAGGATGGGTATTTTTCAAAGGCTGATGCTGACACAGAGAGCATCAGATTAATTAGAAAAGAGAAAGCAGAGACTATATATATATATATCTATATGTCCATTATCCATTGACAAGGCTGACCATAGATTTTGGATTTTAGACAAGGGAGAGGTTGTTAATTGCCTAAGCTGGCACAATTTTCAGTCAATACAATGCCTATAAAAAAAGTTGCTAAATATTGACCAAATAATCACCCTGGCTCATATATCAGCCTATTACTATACCACAATTCTGATTTATCATGCATCAAGTCATTTAAGTGTTATAAACAGACCAGATTACTGGTAGACTGCTTTGTCATTCTGTCTAGACTAGTATGAAGAAAAACGAGAGGATCAGATGAGAATATCAGAGCTTTGAAATGTTTTGGCTGTTTGGGTAGCAGTTATATGACTCGAGGATGAGAGAACAAAAAACTGGAATTACGAAAACCTCTGCCATGAGTCCAGAAAACACATCTGCCTTTCCTCCATTTCTTTGTCATGACACTGATTTAGTTTCAGAACACTGTCACTTTCTTCCTCCAACTATTCATTCCATTACAATAAGTAAAACAGCTTTACGCACCGTGTTTAATGTTTCTTCTCTGATACAGAAGAACAACAGTGCATCAGACATTAATTAGACAGATGTACAGTATTGAATATATCAGCCGGACAGATAACACCTTTGATCCATGGAATTTATGAATGTGCTTTCAATACAGCTACATACCACAAGCTTGATAAGAAGAATCAATCAGAACACGGAAACTATTCATTGGTTTATGGTTCAGGGCACATTTCTCAAGAATGATTAAATCAACATGTAATCAGTGTTGCTAAGTGGCGACTTTTGCTCCATCTGATAAAATGATGAGGCTTTTCCTTCACAAGAGAAAAACAAATCAGACAGGGGAAAAATAAAGGCTTTTAAGAACAGATTTGACATCTTTTAACTCTGTGATGCAATTGATTTGCAGTATGGCTTAGTCAAGTGTTTGATTAGTTGGTTTATTCCTATTTGTTTGCTAAAAGATTATTGCTCACTCGTAGGTCTGATATACTTCACTATTTCCTGCTCGGACTATAAATATATTTGTGATATCGCAATCTAAATTATAATTAAGTAATTGGTCAATGTGATAACGATATCTAGAGAGCAGAGTGGCAAGGGGCAGATTTAATGGGAGTTAATTTAATGCAATTTAATGTTAATAAATAAGAGGTACTTTTAACAGGAATCCCCTCCTCTTAAGTAATGCTAAGATATTTTATGTTCTGTTTATATTTTGTGAAGTTATAAGTGAAAATACTTATAAGCAACACTGGTTTACATGTAACATGTACAGTATTTCAAAAGACATGTACTTCGATATTACCCGCTATATTTTTGTCTGTGAGTAAAACAAATAGGTTGTTATTTTAGTCTTTGAGAGCTTTCCAATTCCATTGTTCCTTTCACAACGAATACCACAGTATAACCACTGTAATGAAGCAATTGTTCATTTTTGTAAGTGATGGATAAAGCTATTGCGAGGGAACACAAAACATATTGTGAGGGGTTGCAAACAATTTTGGGAGAATGCAAAAATATTAAAATAAATGTTATTCCCTCCCTCTCCTCTAAGGGTCTGTGCATATACTGTAAGACATGGTTCTGATGAAGTTCTATGTAAATTACATGACACACCAGAGCTACCTTGACCCTATTTACACCTGCCATAAGGATGTGCTTTGGGTCTTGTTTCCCACGATTGGGATTCCTGTGCAAAAGCATTTATGCTTCCTCTGTGTTGCACTAAACAGTCTGTATAAACACAGTTAAGAGTCTGGTTACAGAATGACAAATCTCAACAAATTTGCATCAGACACTGGACTGAATTTATGAGCTGTGACATGCTTGTTTCATTGGTGAAAATGTCAAGAGAAGAAATAAAACAAACAATTTCAAGGTTTGTCCATTTAAATCAAGCTTTTATTTTGGCTTTTCTGTGTGTTTTTGGCAGTTGTTTCTCAACTCCAGATTAGCAATACACAACATGTCCCAGTGTGATTATTTATCCCAATAAAGCTGTGATTTAATAAAATAAATACATAGTCTGTATGTGCTGTGCACTTCAGTGTGCTCTGCTCTCTGTTATCTCACACACACACAAGAGCGCATTTGATGATCATGATGAGGTGTTTTCAGTGTATGAGCGGCCGGCTTAACACATTCATCACTTCCAGATTACATATTTATTCAATTAAACTTTGATTTGTTTAATTGTGCATTCAAACATAAATGTTTGTCCAAATATGTCATATTTTATGACATTCTGCATTTTATAGCTAATGCCATTTTTATGACTAGATTCTGTGATTCTGTCCGTGTTTTCCACATAATATATGTGGTATCCGATGTATAAGCAGACTCTGATAGTTGACTTATTGAAAATGTATTCACATCCCGAGGTGTGAAGGCCGAATCACAAGTGTGAATTGGTTTAAAAAGATCAGTGGTCCAACGGTCATTGCTGTCTAAAATGTATAACTTACCTATAATGTTTTTGGGATTAACAGCAGGAATTTTGGAACGAAAATGTTTTTATTCTGTATTACATCAATACTTAAACTATTTCATCTAAGCAAAGCAGAGATTATGGCAGATGAAAAAGGTTTTGTTCATGACAGTTAAACATTGATGTGTTCACAATGTGCAGCCGCCGGCAGTGAAAACACGATACGAATTCAGAGTCCCGATCGTTACCATGTTTTTGTAAAAGTAACAAAAATCTTGTTAAAAACACAGTCAAACAATTTTATTAAACTAAAATATTTTCCAGGAAAAATTATTATATTCCAGGATATTTAGGTAACTTTTTTCATTTTCCTTGACTGCAAAACTGCATTGCAAAATTTCAGGTTTTCCAGGACGTGTGGGAACCTTGAAATAAGACTGATGGTTTGACGTTATCATTTCAACAGAGAGGGGCTTTGGCATTCCTGAAGATTTTTCTACCTTGGTAATTCAATGAATGCCGTCACTGATTATATAACAGTACCGTCTGCAGGAACACATTGGTCCCTGAGAAACTGTTAGTTTGTCCCTACTTCCCTCTGGTTACTCATCACAATCAGCTGGACAAAATAACTAAGATGTGAGAAACAGACTGAGACATAAAAAGAAAGAAAAGGCAAGAAAGATTCAGGCCTTGATTATATATTTTAAAAGCCTCCGAGTCCACCCCTGCCCTCCAGACTCAATGCATTATCTAATACAGTATATGATGCAATGGACTATATATAGTCTGACTTCCATCACTCAATGTTCTTCACCTTCTGCCCTGGACATAGAAGCAATTTCATAACATTTTCAGTGTACAGACACTTTGTGTTCTAGTAAACAGCAGGGTGGGCAGACAGAAGGTGGGCGAGAGAGGGAGAAAGAAAGAGAAAGGGAGGGTTGGTGGGAAGTCTTTGGGATGCTGTAATCCTTCTTATGTAACTCTACATCTATCAGCATCTCTCCCAGCACCACAGCTGGAAATAATCCCATTAAGATTATGGAAATGTTCCCTTTCTTTAAAAACCAAAACAAGCACTTGCACTCATAATTTCCACTCCCTATCTAGTATGAGTCAGTGACGTCTTAACGAAAACACAAAACACGTGTTTTCAAATAGGTTTCTTTTTTTGTAATTAAATTTTTTCCTTAAATCTAATAAAGAAAAGAAAACATGTATACATTATATTCATATATACAGTATAACAGTTTATACAATCAACATGTAATCCCCACAACCCCCTCTCCCCAATCCCCACAAAAAACAACCCTGTGGTGGTCACACACACACACACACATGTTGTGTTTCCATGTTTTATGGGGACTTTCCATAGACATAATGGTTTTTATACTGTACAAACTTTATATTCTATCCCCTAAACCTAACCCTACCCCTAAACCTAACCCTCACAGAAAACTTTCTGCATTTTTACACTTTCAAAAAACATAATTTAGTATGATTTATAAGCTGTTTTCCTCATGGGGACCGACAAAATGTCCCCACAAGGTCAAAAATTTCGGGTTTTACTATCCTTATGGGGACATTTGGTCCCCACAAAGTGATAAATACACGCTCACACACACACACACACACACACACACACACACACACACACACACACACACACACACACACACACACACACACACACACACACACACGTAAATATTTACTTGAAGAATTTTAGCATAAAACCATCCACACTTCACTTTTAATGAATTCACGTATAAATGAAATTCAAACAGTCTTTATATGGTGGAATTTAAATACCATAGAAGCTAAACCAGTATGAAATATCACCCAGGAGCAAACACCAACATTTGTACAAATTGAACGTGCAATTTAGTACTTACATTTGGACAGATCATTTTAGATTAGTAAATTATTGGTGACTTAGGATAACATTCTGCCTATTATCTCCTTTTGTGTTCCACTGAAGTTATAGTCATACAGGTTTGGAACAACATGAGGGTGAGTAAATGATGACAGAATTATGATTTCTTTTTGGGTAAATTTGACCCTTTTCTGTGTCCCCTGCACTGAACTGCAGGGGACACATTCATCTCTTCATGTTCAACTAATAACAGCTGAAGTAGGAGGTGAGAGTAACTTGACAGCAGTTTATATAATCATCTTGGTAACTGACTTTTATGACTTTTACTGTGACTTATCCATTCTTACTCACATTAATGCTGCAAGAACAAAATTTACCTCCAATGGATCTTCCTAATAACTTCCAAATGAAAAAAAAAAAGGTTTACATAAGAGTATGTGTCCTTCCTTGCTGACACTATTCATAACAACCACTACCAATGAGAGCAAAACAAAAAAAGAGAAGGCTAGAACGAATGACTCAAACTTATTGTTTCCAGTGCATTTTTCCTGGCCTCCGTCTACCTAGATACAGCACACAAACACAGACAGATCTGACAGGAAGAAATCGTTCATCTTACCCAGAAAGTCCTCAGGGTAGCATCAACTTTCAAACTGACTCTTACTTTTCAAGAACACATTTGTTTAATATGCAACAGTGGAACAGATGAAATTGATCTTTGTGGCACATAAGGAAGACATCTAGGCATTTACTTCATGGATCTGTAATACTTGATTCTGATTGGTCAAATCGCAGCATTCCGCGGTTAAATATTTTCTATAATGACTGCTAAACTTTTTCAAGGCAACCGATTACCTACACAGCTGTGCTAGTTTTATCTAATACTACTGTATATCACCCCATATTCTCTAACTTCAAACACAATACAATTATTTCAATTCAAATCAATATTTCAAGTGCATTTATCTGTTTTGTAGTAGTGTAATAACATGAATAATGTACATGCAAAAGTAATCCCCCTTCAGGTTGAAACAAGACCAACCCTGGCTTTTAAGTCCTCCACATAAAGTTTAGATATGGTCACATCACTCACATTGCCTCACAGCATGTTCTGAACAAAGTGTTTTGCCAAGACTCATCACTGCAGTGGTGATGATAATGATGCACATATGCATGTGAGAGGAGGAAACAAGATTGCAGTAGGGTGGGGGCGAAGCAAAAAAAAAGGATGTATTTCACAAATGAGAGCCAAGATGCAATGAGGGAAGAGGTACAAGAAAGGAGATGTCCAAATCATCATTCACTTTCATTGCATGTTTTTTCCATACAATGAAAGTGAATGTGCCTGATGCCAACACTCTGTTCAACATCTCCTCTTGTGTTCCATGGAAGAAAGTTAAGTCCATACAGCTTTGGAACAACATGACAGTGAGTAAATTATGAGAGAACTTTAAGTTGCATCACCTTTTCTGGTTCATGAGGAGCTCTCTGTGCAAATCCTGATGATTTCTAGAAGTCTTCACCGGGTTGATGAGTTTCTGGGGTTTAATGAGTTCTTCACTGTCACCATCCATATAGTCCGGCTCGGCCATTATGCTCCGCACACGGGACAATCTTTCTGGTACTTCTGCCTGGTCCAGAACTGCCATAGAGAGAGAGAGAGAGAGAGAGAGAGAGAGAGAGAGAGAGAGAGAGAGAGAGAGAGAGAGAGAGAGAGAGAGAGAGAGACTTAAAATTCTCCATCTATTATAGGTTCTATTAAGGGTCAGAAATTAATGGGGGTTCATGGCAAAAATGCCCCCACAATTCAAAATGCAGGGGTAAAAAATGCCCACGTAATGGATTATGTTGAAACATGAAACAAGTTGAACAAATCTTGAAAATTTGTATTAATGAATTGATTAAATTGAAGTAAATGGATGAGACAAATATGCCCTCATAAATGAAAAAAAAAAAAAAATGCCCCTGAAAATTAAATCCAGGGGTAAATATTGCTCCTTAATAAAAACGTCCAAGAGTTGATGCACTCAGTGTAGGGATCAGATGAAAAATGTGGCCATTTATTCTTTCATGAAAGTTACAGTAACTGATCTGATGAATAAGGAACTGTATTAAAACTGTATACATACAGACTGCAATCATGACAAAAACATGACATAAACATCATAACAACAAATCAATCAACACTTCAGTGTTTACGGAGCATTTGCTAGTGACATAATTAGTCACACTCCATATAAACATTATAAGATCAATATGGCATGTGAAAAGAATAAGTCAAGAGTTTGACAAGAGTATTTACATGTAATCTAATAAAAAAAAAAATCTACCTGTATAATCTGTAATAAAAATATAAAGCAATAAAATAATAATCAAATCCATACTTATGCTTTCACCGAAACTTGGATATCAGGAAATGAATAAAGCCCTTCTCATCTGTTTATCTTATCATTTATTATCATATAATTAAACAGACGATGAATGATGAATCCATGTGGCTACTATCTCACATTGTTCTCTGTTTACAGGCATATAGATACTAATTTTAAACTAACAAAACAAACAAGCATGTAACATTTAGCATGCAGCTTTGTGCCCATTACAATCCTGAATCAACTTTATAAATGATTTGTAGAATATATTTGATAAATAGCAATTAATGACACTTTACATCAGTGCACATGTCACACATATTGCATATTTCTACTGTATAATTAATTACTATAGTGGGAACAATATATATATAAAAAACATATATTTGTAATTATGAGCTTCAAACCATCAAGTACAAGTGCACACAACTCAGTACTTGGGTAGTTGACATAGAATTTCAAACATAATTTCAAACAGCATTTTTCACTTGCATTTTTATATTATATATTACATACATTATTGAGACTCCATGTGAAATATTAGCACTTTTTAAACAAACAAAAATCATTCACACCAAAAGGCTACTTAAATTAATCGCAAAACAGCTAAAAAGGCAATAGAAAATGGTAGAATTTGTGACCAGTTACAACATCTAAAACTAACAATTTCCCTTATACATATAAACAGCCTACAGAATTTAACCTACAATTTTGATGATGGGGAAAAAAAGTGCATATCCATTTTATTTATCAACTACCCACATGCATTTGATGCCCAAAATCTCACCTGGAAGGATTGGAAACACAGGGTATCTGAACATGGTAGTCATCTTTGCGAATGAGTGTGGTGAACACCGTACTTTCCTCAGTTAAACAGATGAATCTCTCAGCTCTGTATCTCTGCGACTGAACGCAGCACTCTATAAACAGCACACTTTTCTTCTGACTCCGCCTGAATGCCTTTATTACCAAACATAGCCCAACCAATCCTGACAGAGCAACTTCCTCAAACATCCCGGTTAACCTTTTATCACATTATAAACAATAGAGTCCTGCCTCTAATACACATCAAAACACAGTGAACACTCCCAAAGAGAAATTCACACAGGTATTCTTCCAAATATGGGGGAAACTTTGGATATTGTCCCAGGAAGGAAAATATTAATCTTTGAGGGGCTACAGAAATGTATTCAGAGTGCTTCTACATTAAGTGTACAGAATGCAACGTTTCAGAGTGTTCATAAATCCACACGAAAGAATGTAGCATTAATGTGCCTTATTGTTTTTATAGCCCTCTAAAATTAGACAACATCATTCGTTGAGAGAACACAAAGTTGAAATGCTTAGATGAAGCCAAGTTAAAAGGTTATCTCACATACACTCATTATTATAGAAAGGATATCATACTGCATTTAAATTCAAGCATGACATTTAAGCATATATCAATAGGTTACTCACGTAACCCCTGTTCTCTGAAACATCTTGTGTTCGTGATCCACCTATGGGAAGCGCATCCGTACCTGACCTCGGCAGAAGCATCCTATTGCACCAAGTCTGGCTAGACAGACAGGAGCGCGTGACCCATGCTTGGTAAGGACCCACCCCCTTACCTAAGAGCATATAACGACCTGCACACGCTGCTGCTCCTCAGTAAGTATATTCACTTCTCGTGCAGCCAGCGGGGCAAGCTTGGTGGATCTCTCCACTCGATGTTTCAGAGAACCAGCATTACGGGAGTAACCTATTGTTCTCATTCATCATCTCGTGTTCGAGCTCCACCTATGGGAGACATCGACAGCTCCCCGATTGCACAATACACAGTGAGGTCCTGCAAGCCAGTAAAGGGAACGGTTGAAGTGGAGGGATAAAACCCACTTCGTGAATGCCCTCATTCGCAGAAGGCCCAAAGGCAAAACCTGAATAGCTGATGCCATAAGACCCTGTAATCGGAGACATGTGTGATATGGCAATTTCGTCCCCTCCTTGAATTGTGAAAGACAATTAATTAGAGAGCGAACGCATTCTTGTGAATGGTGTGTGTGCATGGAGATTGAATTCAGCTCCAGACCCAGGAATATAAAACTCTGGGCAGGTGTAAAATTGCTCTTGTTCACATTCACTCTGAAACCGAGTGATGTGATGTGCATGAGCACACAGCGAGTGTCTTGCACCACTTTCTCCTTGGAATTGGCTATGATTAACCAATCGTCTATGTATGTTAGGATCCTTAGACCTGTTATTCTCAGCGGCGCTAAGCCCACGACCGCACATAGACAGAACACCCTCGGACTCAGAGAGAGGCCGAAAGGGAGGACTGTGAAGTCGTAGCATATGCCCTGATAGGCAAAACGAAGAAATTTCCTGTGCGGGGGTGCAGATGCTGATGTGGAAAAAAGCATCTTTCAGATCGACTGATGTGAACAAGTTGTTCTGATGAATTGAGCATGCGAGTGTGCCGTGTGTTAACATTCTGAAATTGTATTTCCTCAAATGTTTGTTTAACACTCTGAGATCCATAATACGACAGAGAGAGCCGTCCTTCTTTGGAACTAGGAAATAACGGAGTAAAACCTCTGATTGCATTGCTCTAGGGGTACTACGTGAATCGCCCCCCTTCGCGAGGAGGGAGGAGATTTCTTCTTTCCGAATGTGAGCAGCGCTCTTCTCTGTGTGAGAAAAGATAACGCTGCCGAAAAGGCAGGGGTTTCCTGGCAAACTGGAGTCTGTACCCGTTCATTATGGTTCGAATCACCCACTCGGGAGCCGACACAGCCTGCCAAGCTGTTGTGTGACACGCAAGTGACCCCACATGAGCCGGGGAAGCGCCTGCCCGGTGCCGCTTTCCTAGGAAGGCATAATTTAAGCCTTTTTCTTATCATCGCAAAGCTGTTTAAAACGACGGCAGGGCCAAAGAGAGCCTGGCCAGGCTCTATAGGGGCACCCGCAATGCGCTGCTTCTCACTGTCAGGGAGGCCTGACAGATTAAGCCAAAGCGCACGTTCTCAGGCCACTGAGAAAGCCAGAGCGCCCGCAGGCTTGGACGGCCTGACGGGCATTACGGAGAACAAGGTCATTGACTGTGACAATCTCCTTCCACAGAGAGGGTGCGGGGGGGTCCCTTTCTCTAGTTGCTGCCCCATGTCGACCAGGAGTTCAGCATGGTATGCAGAGAGAAGGGAGGAGACGTTGAGGGCCCTGACAGCCAAGGCAGAGGCTTTGAAAGAGGTCTGGTGTATGGAGGCAGAAAATCGGTCCATTTTGTTGAAGAGAACAGGGTTGGGGGGGCAAGTAGGCCACCTTGAGAGGGATTAAGGTATCTGGCGTTAGAGGGCTCGATGGCGGGGGGGGGGGGTCACCCATGCCAATGGCCATCATATCCTTCACTTCGAGGCCCGCGAGACCATGTTTGAGGTGGACCGGATCCCCCAAAAAATACCTCATATGCTTAGCACATGCAGGGAGGACGGGGAGAATTTGTTTTCTCGGGCCAGAGGGGGGGTCTCAGGAGTTTCCTGTCGTACACATCCCTCTCTTGGTCAGTGGCACTTTGTAGGTCTGGCCATTCAATATTGAGGGCTGGCCGCTCGCTCACAAACCTCGATGAAAACGGATTGGGGGAGGGCCGTGGGGGCGTTAGCCTGCGGATTCATGGAAGACGGGATGGACTCCTCGTACTCCGAACCCTCGAGAAGGCCCGCATCGTCTTAGTCAGTAGAACCAGCCGGCTCATTGGCAAACGAGGGGTCCCCTGAGAGAATGACCTCAGGAAATGCCGGGTTATTTTGATTGGCCCAGCTAAGAGAAGCTGCACCCCGGGAGGGACCCAGGAGCGTGTTGTCTTCACCGTTTCCCCCATCAGAGTTGGAGACTTCGACGTCGGTGCTCTAGGTAGCAGTTTTTTAGGCAGCACCAGGCAGTGGCTACAGTTTTACGGAAATTCTAGAGCCTCCGCGTGTTTGAGACCCATGCACACGACACAGAAAGGATGAGAGTCTCTGGCTGCGATGAGGGCACCGCACGCGGCCGGGCAGGGACGCGATAGGATGATCCCGGAGGAAGCCGTATGTTTGGAAAAATGACATATTAGGGTGAAACTCCGTAAAATCCGTGTCAAATTCCAACCGAGCTGAGAGAAAAACAGCGGTCAAGAGAAGCGAATGTCAAGGGAGCAGGAGGAGCAGCAGTGCGTGCAGGTCATTTTATGTTCTTAGGTAAGGGGATGGGTCCTTAACGAGCATAGGTCATGTTCTTCAAGTCAAGTCAAGTGGTTTTTATTGTTGTATACCATATACAGTTAGTACAGTACACAGCAAAACGAGACAACGTTCCTCCAGGACCATGGTGCTACATAAAAACAACAAAGGACCAACACAGGACCACATGAGACTACACAACGAAATAAAATACCTATATATACCTATATAAAGTGCACGTGCAAACATGTGCAAACATGTGCAAAAAGTACGGGACAGTACAACACATTTCTGACAATGAACATTTACATTTACATTTATGCATTTGGCAGACGCTTTTATCCAAAGCGACTTACAGAGCCTTATTACAGGGACAATCCCCCCGGAGCAACCTGGAGTTAAGTGCCTTGCTCAAGGACACAATGGTGGTGGCTGTGGGGATCGAACCAGTGATCTTCTGATTACCAGTTTACCAGTTATGTGGTTTAGACCACTACACCACCACCACTCAGGACAATAGACACAGTGCAGCGCCGACCAGTACACAGTAGTGCAAAAAGATGACAGTTTCTAAAAACGTAAACATAACATACTATGAGATAATGTTCTATGCACATAGCAGTTATTGAGGTAGC
Organism: Xyrauchen texanus; assembly: GCF_025860055.1. Classification (NCBI taxonomy): domain Eukaryota; kingdom Metazoa; phylum Chordata; class Actinopteri; order Cypriniformes; family Catostomidae; genus Xyrauchen; species Xyrauchen texanus. The sequence goes on along the minus strand of NC_068296.1, from coordinate 29,154,950 downwards.
AGACAGTTATAAAGTGACAGTAATTAAAGTGCAACTCAGGACACGTGTGTGTGTCAAACCAGTCTCTGAGTATTGAGGAGTCTGATGGCTTGGGGGAAGAAGCTGTTACACAGTCTGGCCGTGAGGGCCCGAATGCTTCGGTACCTCTTGCCAGACGGCAGGAGGATAAATAGTTTGTGAGAGGGGTGAGTGGGGTCGTCCACAATGCTGGTTGCTTTGCGGATACAGTGTTTTTTGTAAATGTCTTTGATGGAGGGAAGAGAGACCCCAATAATCTTCTCAGCTGTCCTCACTATCCTCTGCAGGGATTTGCGGTCCGAAACGGTGCAAGTCCCAAACCAGGCAGTGATGCAGCTGCTCAGGATGCTCTCAATAGTCCCTCTATAGAATGTAGTGAGGATGGGGGGTGGGAGATGTGCTTTCCTCAGCCTTCGAAGAAAGTAGAGACGCTGCTGGGCTTTCTTCTGTCTATCTAGCCAGACTTGGTGCAATAGGATGCTTCTGCAGAGGTCAGGTATGGATGTCCTTCCCATAGGTGGATCTCGAACACAAGATGATGAAAGAGAACCTGCTGCCCGCATGCAGTAAACATAAGCCCTGCAATTCGCTTGATGACCGCTAGAGGCCGGCAACAACAACAATTTTATTTCCATGAACTATACAGTACAGTCTCTAACATTTCTATAAACAAACTTAATCAACCACGCACTATTATTATGTGAACTGAACCCAATTAAACCTCCTGTCTCAGTATTAACAACATTCCAAGCATGGTTTACTTTCACATAATTCTCTACACAGGGAACCCTCCTGGAAAGTGTGTTTAATAAAAAAGCGCATTTCCAGCTTTTAATTACAGAGCTGCACTTTTCAACCTCGTGTAGGGCACTGACGTCTCTATGGTGACTACCACAATGCTAAACATACAGGCGTCTCCAAGGTCAAGTATTAACACACTAGCACTTCCAAGTCATTTCAATGTACTTTCAGAATGATTCAGCATAGAACTACCTCTTTTATTTTGCCACTAAAACATGAGAGCATTTCTTTGCACTTGTGTAAGCCTATATGTTTGTGCATGCTTGTAAAATGTTTAGCCACTCACTCATTTAGCAGGTTTGAACGAATTAGGCAGGCATCTGTTTGCCAGTCCTTGGTTTGTTTCCATGTTCCACCTTAAAGACATATACATTGTGTGGACTTCTCATCATTTAATGCATAATTAATTTGTGTGATCATGCACTTCAGACAAATTTGTATTAAAGGAATATTCAAAACAGGTTAAGCTCAAATCGACAGCATTTTGGCATAATGCTGATTACCACAAAAAAGAAATTCTGTGACAAAAATGTAGGTTACAGTGTGGCACTTACAATGGAAATTAATGGGGCCAATTCATAAACGTTAAAATACTCACTGTTTCAAAAGTGTAGCCACAAGACGTAAACAAAATGCGATTAGCATCGGCCGATAAATTTCCCCTTTTGGCCGATTTTTTTCTTAGGGATGCAAGGGCGCTGAGAATCGCATGCTTGCATGTAGGCGACATTTATCCCTCTCGGGAGGCTTGATTAGCCTAATACGGGACCGGGTGTGTAGGATCACGACCCGGCCCCGCCCTCCGCCCCACAATAAACTTCTGCAAATGTGTAAATGATTTGCGTTTGTGGCATAAATATTTTCCAGAAATGATCTGATATACACGGTTTCGTCTTCCCTTTATTGCGCTCACACCTTTGGCATGAATTTCACACAGAAAAGAGTTTTGCTAGCGTGAGGGGGAAGGTTGTCCTTCCTACACACTTTCATTGCTGCATAAAAGAAAGTCTAACATTACATTTGAATTCAGAATTGACAACCCATTTTACTTCCATAATGGGACACATTTCTGAGTGAAACATGCTATTCAACAGCAATAATGAAGAAACAATGTAAAGTGGAACTTGATTTTATCCATCAGGAACTGTTGGGATCATGAAAAGTGGTCTCTCTCTCTGACAGGTGGTCGGAGGGGAGGGGTCGATAAATAAGAGATCTTGGCTGACGAATAGTTTATGATAAGGCCAAGAACATGTATTAATAAAGTAAATAGGGTTAACATTAATTTAATGTTAAATAAACACCACTCCCTATTAACAACAGCCAGAGAATGCTCACATAAGGATGCTACCCAGACCATTTGTATATGAAATTAGGGTTTATGTAGTTAGTTCATGAATTGTGAGATTTTTTCTAAAAGCATGTGGCTATTGCTTTATAAACACCAAAAATCACATTGAAACATGACCCCAATAACATGATCAGGAATGTCAGTGCATGTTTCTACACAAAGTGCTTTAAGAAGCTATTGCCTCCATACAGCCCAATACATTATTGTTGGTCATTCTACAACATACAATATAAAAGGACAGACCAGAGTTTGTGCAAACCCAATCAATCACCCTCGCGCCCCCCAATACACAAGCCCATACACACGCACACAGAAACCTTGGGCAAAGACATGGGACTACAATAACAGGATACAGACGCAAACCCTGAAAAATCCCTAACAATTGTGGTCACATTTTATAACATAGGGTATCTGTGTGATTCATGCACTGTCTGGGACATGTGCGCACGTACATACGCACGCATGCACACACAAGGAGGATGCCACTTCTTTGTTCCCCTGTTTTGAACCTCTCATTAGGCATAGAGACATGGAGGGAGGAAGGGAGCAGCTGGTAGTCTATTGCACCATCTGACCCTCATTGGGCACAGTTTAACCCAGTAGGGGGGTATATTAGTCCCTCCCAATCCAAAAACCTTTTCATTAGCACAGTACTGCTGTCACTTTCACCTATTCGTTATACTGCATTTACATCTACTGAATTTATACAACTTCATCCATCAAAATCTTTACACCCTTTCCTAAGAGCAATCTCAACTCAAACCTTATTGGCGAACCACCCTTTACTTCCCGCAATAAAAGCACTGAGCACCATCCCCCACCCCACTTTCCACCCCGCCAGTCCTATAGACCGCAGAGGTATCAGTTCGTATCAACTTTCCTCTCTAGATGATTTGTTTCAACCACTCATTTTATCATGAACCATCTGTTTTCCCTTCACCACCATTGATGATTTACAGAGCTGAAACTGGTCTTAAACCTTAAAAAACTATATTCCAGGATATTCACAGCAAAAAATTTTGACTGATACCTCAGCTTATAAAAGAAAAATGTGTTGATAGTTATTCACGTGCAATTGAAATCTATGGGACAAGCGTACAATGGTTGCCCAATTTACTTCCACTGTTTTTTTTTTTGCTTGTTTGATTTAACAAATTGAGGGATGAGTCGATTTTATTTTCTGTGGTAATTGATACCACAGAATGCCACAGATGTCCATTGAGCTTAAATTGTGTTTAACCAGGAATATTCCTTTAAATGTTTAGTTCACCTAAAAATTATTTTTTACTCACCCTCAAGCCATCCTAGTTGTATATGTCTTTTTTTTCAGCAAAACACAATCGTAGTAATATTAAAAAATATCCTGGCTCTTCCCAGCTTTATAATGGGATTGAATGGTACCTTAGATTTTGATTATAGTTTATAAAGTTATAAGTATGGATATTTTTCTTACAAAAATGCATCGCTTCAGAAGGCCTTTATTAGCCCCCTGGAGATGTATGGATTACTTTTTGATGGATGAAAGGTGCTTTTTTGGGCTTCAAAATCTAAGGTACCATTCACTCCCATTATAAAGCTTGGAAGATCCATGATATTTTTTAATATAACTCTGATTATGTTTGGCTGAAAGAAGAAAGTCATATACAACTAGGTTGGCTTGAGGGTGAGTAAATGATGGGATAATTTTCATTTTTGGGTGAACTAACCCTTTAAATATGTACTTCAGATATACATACACTCAGTGGTGATTTCGTCAGGGCCAACAAAGCCTTCTCTGCTGGCGTAACATGCCTAATAAATAATACTTTCATTCTCATTTAACTTTTTGCCTACATATTTCCAATCACTTTCCACTCCTAATTCATCTACAAACAAATAACAAAAAACAAAAATGTTATCCAATCCGAAGTTATTCCTCGATGCTTACAAGCAAAGCGTGACAGCTGTTTCACAAATTGCATAACCGACGCCATGCTCCTTAGCCGAAGCAGCACGTGAATTTGAGCTCCAACCCGTCAGGCCTTCAGAATTTCCACAGAATCCCTCAACAGTGCAAGTTAATAGGCATCTAAAGTCAGATTGTCAGATTCATCAGCCAATCAGTTTGATTTATTTGTTCTTGTGGGTGTGGTCTTTAGGATATATCCCGGTCGAGGCCTTCTAGCTGGCCTTTGAGTGACACAACCACGCTTTAAGTGATGTACGTAATTTGAAAGCAAAGATATATCTGGCACTAACAACCATCCATGCGATTATCTAATCAGCGTATTATGTGGCAGCAGTTGAGTGCATAAAATCATGCACATATGGGTCAGGAGCTTCATTTAATGTTCACATCAACCATCAGAATGTGGAAAAATGTGATCTCAGTAATTTGGACCACGGCATGATTGTTGGTGCCAGATGGGCTGGTTTAAGTATTTCTGTAACTGCTGATCTCTTGGAATTTTCACACACAACAGTCTCTAGAATTTACTCAGAATGGTGCCAATAACAAAAAACATCCAGTGAGTGGCAGTTCTGTGGATGGAAACGCCTTGTTGATTAGAAGGCCAGACCGGTTTGAACTGACAAAGTTCACAGTACACTGAATCAGGAAAATAGTAGCTCTCTGACTCTCTAACAATAGGATTGAATACTAAAAGCCTGTCTATTGTCCATAAAATTAAAACAAGTCACATGTACAAAGTACAGCTCATTAGAACAACAAATAACAATAAAAACTGATTCAGCCCATATGCTAACACAGAGGAAAACACCAACACAGTGCTCCCACTCATGCCATCTGTAACAATGTGGACCCACCTGGGCATTGCATTGGGGATTGTGTTTGAGTCTCTGCTCCAGTGGAGAGGAGAACTGATATACTCAAATAAACACTCGAATCAGGTCAAACAGAGAAAAGTGCATCTGGACTGACAGACTCTCACTTTGTTTGGAACTAATAAAATTTGATAGAATCACTGACTTTACCTTGTGCTGCTCTCAGCACAAAGTGGATGTCGAAAATAGTGGTCGACTGATATGGCCTTTTAAATGGCCAATGCGGATACCCAGAGAGCAGGGAGCAGAGATACAATGCTGCTATATCACAAAATTTAACATAGCAAATAACATAAACATAAAATAAAAAATAATAAACTCTTATTTAGCACTATTTTTACTCAATTTAACAACATTTTGTAAAAAAAAAAAAAAAAAAATTAGATTGTATTTTAAATGATAGATAGCAGTTTCTTCTGATTTCTGTTTAGTCATCAAATTTTTTTTTTATTTGCACATGAAGAAATTGTTAATATATTATTTAGAAGAAATGACAGTACACACAGTAACCATGGATGGCATGTCACATTTACTCAAAAGTAAATACATTAGCAATCCCATTTACTCAAAATACAGAATCAAACCAATTGTACATTGTGACGAGGAGAAGGGCGTGGCCAGGCGGTGAGGATGCATGCCCGGTGCGGAGTTGCCCAATCAGCAAGAGAGAGATAAATGAGGAGCTGTGGATGCCAGAGAGAGAGAGATAGACACACAAGCAGCAGAGGGAGTCGCTGCCGTTCACTAGGAGGCGGAGTAATCGATGCCATCCGCCAGGGGTGGAGGAGCCATTGCAGTACGCCAGGGTACAAAAGACCCGCTGCTGTCCGCCAGGAGATGGAGGAACACCTGCCTTTTACCAGTGGATGGAGGAGTCACTGCCGGCTGGCAGGAGGCATAGCCACCTGCTGCCATCCGCCAGGGGGTAAGTCATGCCCGTTTCACACATACTCCGTGTGCAGTGCGTATGTGGTACGTATGCGGTGCGTATACGGTACAGGAGCAGCACGCGCTATAGTGCTTTCACATATGCTGCGTTTGCAGTGCGCTACTGATCCGCAGTTTCTGTGTGCCACAAAATCAAAAATGTGTAAGGAATTTTGATTTTAAATCCAAACGTTAACTTTGACATGGTTTAAGACATTGAAACCGTATGAAAATTAATTTTCATCATTGTGATTCTTTGTTTTACATGTAGTTCGAGTTGAAGAAAAGCTATCGCGCTATATATGTTACTAAGAAGGAGAAGAATGAGACGCATTTGCGTTCACTCTGTCTTTTTTTTTAGGGTAAAAAAACCATATTTTGGTAAAAAAATCATATTTGATGGCATTTTGCAACTTTTGAGACTATAATCATACTTTTTTGTTTTTCTTGACCCTGTAATTTAGTAACTGTAGAACACATTAACTGCACTTATGCGTATATGATGAAATTATTACAGTTTCTTGACAATCTATGTCTATTTTAATGTGAACAATGCGCTGCCACTTTAATTCAGTGCGGTGCAGCACAGCAAAAATAGACTCGGTCCGTAAACCATCGCTGCACTGCTGTATACGCACCGCAACTGGAACGGATCGACGGACTGCATCCGCGTGCAGTGTAAAAGTTCTAACCTGTTAACATGGGTACGGAAAAAATACGCACCGCATACGCACTGCAAAGGGAGTATGTGTGAAACGGGCGTTAGGCCGGAGGTTTCCCTGGCCTGAATCAGGCATTGGTGGCATGTGACGAGGAGGAGGGCGTGTCCGGGCTGTGAGGATGCACACCTGGCACTGAGTTGCCCAATCAGCGGGAGAGAGATAAAGGAGGAGCAGGGGATGCCGGAGGTAGAGCGAGAGAGAGAGAGAGAGAGAGAGAGAGAGAGACAGACATATACATGCAACAGTGTTCGTGTGCATTTATGTTGTGATGTTATGCTTTCAGTTCAGCATTTGAGTTGAAGTCTTGTTGAATGTGCATCCGGCTCCTGTCTCCTCCTTTCCCGACTGAACAGAGGTCCTTTACATACATACAGTGCATAGTGAATAAGACATTTACTTATAGCACACGTGAAACGCTTTTACCTTGAAGTTGCACCAGAGACTATTTTGAATCAATCAATATATAAATAAAATCGATGTTTATTTATATAGCACATTTAAAAACAACTGAGGTTGACCAAAGTGCTGCACAATATATAAAAAGGCAACAATCAAGTCATGTATTAACAATAAACAATTACAAAGATTTAAACAAAAAAGATTAAGGAATTTTAAAAGCCAAGGAAAATAGATATGTTTTAAAGTTTAGTTTTAAAAGTTGTAATTTGTGCCGGAAGACTGTTCCATAGCTTTGGTTAAACAACAGTGTAAGACAGTTAGGATGGGCAAGGAGGAGGCGAGAACCGGCTTGTGAACATAAATCATAATTTAATGAAAACTTAAACCAAAAGCATAAACAAACGCGCACACACGACGGACATGCCCGTAATTCGCTCTCTCTCGAACCATCGTCACCGGCCACCTTTGTCCCTCGCGCGCATCATCAGGCCGATTGGGGACCGGGCGTGCCATATTCCGACCCGGCCCCGCCCCCCTCCGCTCCACACTCCTCCCAGTGTTATCTCAGGCTGGGGTGCCACCGGCATGACGTACACCCCCCCCATCCCTGGGGCGGGGTGTATCTTGCGTCCCGTGTGGTCATCCCCGCCTTCCTCGCCCTGGGAGGAGACAGGAGGGGAACAACAACAACAACAACCAAAAAACAAAATGAGGGAAAAGGCCAACACGGTGCGAAAGAGAGAGCGAGAGGAGAGAGAGAAAAAGCTCACTCACCAGTTCTCTGACGTACTGTCGCGTGGTCCTCGAACACTCAGGCGGACGACAGCCGCTCCAACCCCGGGTGAACCGGAGTCAAACCTCCAACCCCCAGCGGGCAGAACGCCCCTCCGCTTTTCTGGCAGCAAATGGGGACACTCCTCCGCCCCTGGCAGCGGCCCTACCGCTCCGGGCGGTCGGGGAGTTTCTTCCCTCCACCCCTCGCGGATGGCGGACTCCCTCGACCCCTCCGCGTCTCTGGGGATGACAGGGCACTCCTCCGCCCCAGCAGCGGCTCCCTCGCTCTAGGCAGTCAGAGTATCCAGTCCCCAATTGCCCTGCGGACAGCGGCCGTTCCCCGTATCCGGGCAGTCGGGCTACTCCGTCACCCGGCACATGGCAGTGGCACTCCCCTGGGTGGACGGCAGTGTCGAGGACTCTGCAACGGGCATCGCTCCTCCTTCCCGGGTTTCGGCACCAATGTAAGACAGTTAAGGATGGGCAAGGAGGAGGCGAGAACCGGCTTGTCAACATAGAGATCAACATAAATCATAATTTAATGAAAACTTAAACCAAAAGCATAAACAAACACACACACACGACGGACATGCCCGTAATTCTCTCTCTCTGGAACCATCGTCACTGGCCACTTTATCCCTCGCGCGCCTCATCAGGCCGATTGGGGACCGGGTGCGCGATATTCCGACCCGGCCTCGCCCCCCCTCCGCTCCACAAACAGCAAAGGCACGATCACCACTATTCTTAAGTTTAGACCTTGGAACAAAGCAATTCAGATTCACCAGATCTAAGAGATCTCGACGAAGTGTACGGATGCAGCAAGTCGGATAAGTACTGTGGCGCCTGGTTATGAAGAGATTTAAATACAAACAATAACATTTTAAAATCAATTCTAAATTTAACAGGAAGCCAGTGCAATGAAATCAAGACCGGTGTGATGTGCTCAAATTTGCATTTCCCCTTAAGGAGCCTAGCCGCTTTGAACAAGCTGAAGGCATGAAATAGACAAATGAGGGGCACCAACGTAAAGCGAGTTACAGTAATCCAGGCGAGAAGTAACAAAAGCATGGCTCACTGTTTCAAACTTTCTTAATGACGAGAATGGCTTAAACTTAGTTAACAAATGAAGATGATAAAAACATGATTTTACCACAGCGCTTATCTGCTTATCAAATTTAAGGTTGCTGTCAAACTTGAATGCAGAGTTCCTAGCACACACGTTCCTATAAGGTGAGAGAGAGAGAGTCTAGGTCAAAATCACATGCACTGTTGTTATTCGAGCAAAACAGGATGATTTCAATTTACTCAATTTCAGCTTTAAAAGGTTATTCGTAAGCCATAATTTGAGTTCATCTAAACAGTCTAATATGGGCTGTAAGGCATGTTTGTTGTCACGCTTTAAAGGGAGATACATTTGGGTGTTGTCAGCATAGAGATGAAAGGACACTCCTTATCTGTTAAAAATGGAGTCCAGAGGAAGCATATACAGAGAAAACAATACAGGGCCAAGAATTGAGCCCTGTGGAACGCCACAACTTAGATGAAAAATCAGAGGAAGAATGATATTCAAGACGGACAGCAAACCTCCTATTAGTTAGTTATGAACGAAACCACTGCATCACTGCGCTCCGAAGGCCCACACATGCAACAATTTCATTAACAGTGTGCAGATTAATGGGCTCAAAAGCAGACCATATAGTGGAGCACAGAGGGACATCAGACAAGGTGTACACAGAAGGAAACATTTGAGATCTTATCATCAAAAAACCTTGCAAAGCCCTCACAAATAGGGAAGAGATTTACAGTGGTGTTGAGAACAGAGACTATGGTGGAAAAAATAATTTTAGATCTGTGACTATTTTTTTTGTAATTAGCTCTGAAAGATATATGCACTTAGCGGCATTCTGAAAAGAAAATAGAGAGTCTCTCAGGATTTCATCCGAGACCTGCAATCTTGAAGAGATGGGCCACTTCAGAAGAGACAGGCCACTTCTATTAAAATGAATGGGAGTAATTAGAATGCCCAACAGCAGCCAACGGCCAACAGATATTGATAGGAAGTCCCGCCTTACAGGTAAAAGAGCCAATCACCTTTTAGATACACACATCTCCTGTCAATCAACTCGAGAACACGCATAAGCTACAAAAGCAGGGAAAATAATTTTTTTTTGTGTAACCTGAGGTAAAGAAGCACCGTTTATGCTGCTGATTTGAAATATGTTCCTTGATCGTAATCTTGACCAAACATTTTGGAGAGTTCGGTCTTTCCCCATTTAACTAGATAGGAGCGGTCCTTTCATTACTGGAAATAGGCTCCCCGAGAGCGTTCCAAACATGGCCGACAGTGCACGCATTCATGCAGATCCAACGAGCAGCAGCAATCTCCTGACAGTTTAAAAAGGCTGGATCACCTGCTTGGATTGTCACGGACTGGCCGTCATGATTTGTGAATCAGAGGAACTTTTGATTCTAATCCTGAAGTTTTGATTCTGGCTGATAGAATATGCGCTTCAGAGGAAGATATTAGATGAGCGCTCAACAGGAAGAAAACGTTGGATTTTTGTGAGGTTCGTGAATCTATTTAAATGAGATATCTGCATATATAATATAGGTTTTAGGGATATTTGCCTTTTATCATTAGAAAAGAAAGTTAAAAGTGACAGGGAAATGCCGAGGAGAGGCCGATAGAATACGTGATCTTTTTATCATTAGACAGTTAAAAGTTACTGTTGAGGAGAGAGAGAGAAAATTAAACAGGCGAGCATTTTAACATGAAGAGCTCAAACGCGTCTGCCACGGCTCTGATATTTGGACAGTTTAAATGATACCGTGTTGCAAACCAGCCTATTATTGTAGTAACACAATGCACGTAACAACAGAACAAACCGTGACTGGTCATTTACATGTCTAAGTCCCTTCACATGCAAGCAGGCGATTTTCAGCGCCCTAAAGAAAAAAATCGTACAAAAAGGAAAATGTATCAGTATAAGTTCCAGCTCGTTTCACCTTTGAGATTATGCTGATATTTAATCAGTATTGGCCAAATTTCAAAATCATTGCATCCCTAAATACAAAATACTGAAAGTTATGTTGACAAGTACATTACAGGACACCATTTTTGTTTTACAACAGCACTGTGAATTCACCAATGAAGAACAAAAAAAATGACAGATCATATGCACTAAGGAAGTTGAAAGGCATCCATGTGCATGTTTAAGTGCCATCCTCACACAATAAATAAGGGACACAGTGACATCAGTGAAACAAAATGATATTATTGTTCCTGATTAGAGAAACAAATAATTACAAATGTTCATCATTTATGTTATCTTTACTAGAAGAAACTGAAATCTACCACCCTGTGTCCAACACTGGTGCATCACTGGTGTTCATACATCTGTCTCACCAACCCCCTACTGATAAGCACACTCATTTTTGCCTTTACTCATTTTTGTGGCCACCTAATTGTGGTACTAACAGTAAAAAGTAAAATCACTTCCTGTTCTTCTCACCCACAAACCCAAACAGCACCTTTCTTCTGCTTCTACTGCTTCGGTCTTCACTTGAATTCTCTTCACTGTTCTATTTAAACTATGACTAAACACTGAAATGACCATAAACAGTCATAAGTGGGATTGTGTTTTAAAATGATACAGAAATGTGTTCTCTGTGTATTGTGTTGCTATAAGCAAACGCACGTTGTGTATGTGTGTGTGTGTGTGTGTGTGTGCGTGTGTGTGCGCACATGCATGCATGCATTGGAGAGGCCTGCGGAGGTAGGAGAGCTCTGACAGAGAGATAGTGTCTGAATGGAGATTATTCAGAAAGAGTTAAACACCATGTTATGTCACATCAAAGGAATGTGATGAACCTGCAAAGGCTTTTTAACACGTACAAAAAACTGAACCCTTTGAATAGATCAATGGCCTAGTGGAGGTTCTATGGGTGCTATGGGCCACCACAGCCAACTAAAGCCCAAAGTATATTTTGGTTTTGACGTGAATGATTAGCGTCTGCCTTTGAGAACGCAAACCTGTCAAAGTATACTTTGTTGTGCTGTGCGTGCATACACAGGCAGTTGGGCGCATGCGTGCTACGACGGCTATGAGACACCAGACTATTTATCTTCAAGAGTTTAGAGCCATAAAGCTCTAAAGTGTGTATGTTGTTACATTGTGGACCCAATAATAGTGCAAATAACTCCAGGCACATGCGCCTTCAAAGAAAAATCAGGCTGCGCACGTTCAGTGCTTGAGCTCTCTGTTGATGACGAAATTTGCGTCACGCATTTCATCTGTTCACACCAAGTCGATGCGTTTGTTGTTCCGAACAAGCTTTTGAATGGGAACAATGGATAAAAGTCGAGCTATAATGGAGTGCAAGCTAAACCTAAATTCGTATCTCAATGCTGAAGACAATATTGAACTCCATGTCCATATGGGTACCAAATCAGGGGGTGCAGCAACTGTCCAGAATGGGTCAGGTGTGTGAGAGTATGTCAAGCAACTGTGTGCTATAGAACAAAGACAGCACAACAAAGGGGCCATTGATTCTGCTCAGCTGTTACCAGCTGTGTCACACATTGCGTTAAAGGGCGTGTGAGGTGTGTGTGTGTGGGGGGACATAAGTGTGTTTGTATGTAAAATGTAAGATTCCTAACTACTGTTTAAATAATGACAACAACAGTAGAGCAAAAACCGACACAATCAAAATCACAAGCCCATGGTCTCGCAACTAGCTTGGACGAATTGACTGGGGGCGCTCATAAGGGGAAATTAACTTTGAATCTAGCTTGCAACATTTCCTCATTATTTCCTGTCCTCTCTCCACTGTATTTTAAATAAAAGTGGCAAAAAGGCCAAAATAAACAAAAACATATCTAGTTATTACCAAAACATTTAATGCACTAGGTGCATAAAGAGGAAACTCTAAATACAAGTCCTAAACACAAGCTCTTCCACGCACACACACACACGCACTCCCTTACATAGGGGTGACAGCATAAATAGCTAACTGCTGCCATATGATAATGTGGATAAGCCATCAAAGAGACTGCTGACCTGGCGCTGTCTGTCAGCACAGATGGATACATTTCAAGTGAATGAGAACCTGTGCAAAAACTACAGTGTCCACAATGCATCTGTGTTTCTTCTTAAAGACAGAGAGCAAGTTTAGTATTTGTATGGTTTAGGGATTTGCACTTAATATTCAAATGTTTCAACTTGTTGAGGAGAGGTGTGCTATTTCTTTACCAAGTGATCAGACTTATGATTATTTTTGTCTGCTGAACAATAAAACAGATGAAAACATGCATTACAAGGACACGAGGCATATCATGTTTTCTTTAGAAAATGCAAAAAAATCTAGATACATGTATGATGGCACATCGCTCCTCATTCACTTTGGGCTGCAATTAAATTAATATGAAACATGCCACAGCACAGAATTTTTCATCAGAATCTTCAACATCCTAAATGAGATCAGCGATAAATCTTGTGGTCATGAATCAAACACAATGTCCATTAGTCCAGCCTACTTTCTGCCCTGTGAGCTTTCTTTTTAACCATGTGGGGTGAGAGAGAAGAGGAGATATATGATTTTTATGTTTTTTTGTTTGATTTAAAGGGATAAAAATCAGTGTCAGCAACAGAATGCCAGGCAGCTATTGGACAGATCAGACTAAAGGATTTACAGACAAATGTCTGTGTCTGGATTAATCTATGGATCTATAATTCACACAACATACACCCAAATTCTTGCACAAGCAACATGCAAATGCTAAAGATTATGCATGGACATTCATGATGCTGTAAGAGACACAAATTATTACAGGAAATACAAGAAAACCATTACATTTCCTACTTCTATCTTTCCAATTAGAATGTCAAATTAAAATTCAAAATTCAAATATTTGTTGAATTTTAGATAAAAACACTCATTCGGATCCTGAAATGAGGATTCGAATTTTGGAAAGTGGATGCATTCATAGTGAACGACCCCAGAGGTGGAGGTATTTGGCGGTTGTGCCATTTTACGCACATTTGTTAACAGCCAGATATGTTCTTTTCAATAAACAAACAGTGCAACACAGTGCTGATTGGTTTATATTGATTTGTAGCACACTGTTGTGGATGTAGGAGACCATGTTGATTTAATAACAGATGTCTTGTAGATTTTTCACCCCAACATGAAATATTATTTGAATATAATTCAAATTTTTGGTAGCGAAAAATTCTAATTGAATTTCTCAGCCAGGTTGACAGCTCTACTATTTTAATTTTATGATGCAAATCTTATTCTGTTAACCAATATTGTAAACCCCATTCTATCCCTCTAACCTAGATTTATTGTCCCACTAAAAATGTATCCTACTTAAAATGCAGAAGATATTAAGCTATGCATGTTTCACAATTAAAACAAAGTCTTGTATCACTTGTTACTTGACAGACCGCATATTACCTCTCCATTTAATTCCGCCTCTCTCCTATTATTAAGTCAAAGATGCTTGCGAAAATAATAACTGGTTTGGGGCAAAACTCATTTGTTCATGCACAAACAAAAACAACAGTATTCATGTATGTTTGACAAAATAATGAACAGGACCTCTGATAAACACTTTCATAGTTCTCTGAAAGTTCAAAGATTTCCTATCTTAAACTATCAACCACAAAAATGTATCCTAATGTCTACCCAAAACAGACTGTATAGTTTAGTATAACAGCTCAAAATCCAGCACCTGGATTAAAACGTCACAGTGGAAATCCATGGCAACGGGAAACAAAGAACATAACACACACTCCATATGATTTCAAACCGTACATAAATATTGCATCACACTTTAATGAGGAGATCCATGCCATTCCTTTGTATCACTGAAGCACATATGCAGTCATATCAAAATGATGTATTAGCATGATTTATAATGTGTATATGAGATAGGAGAGATGAGAAGCTGGGCAGACTGGGGAAATGGAAACAAGTTAAACAAAGAGACTAGAAGAGAACAAAGCACACGGAGCATCACTGAGATCTGTCGTGCTCACACACACACGTGAACATGCCGACCAAAACAAAGATCCATAGTCTCAATGGCAGAATACAGAAGTGGCCATGCTCTGTTCCATAAACAAGTTCCTCTAGGGCAACATGTTCATAAGCTTAATCAATATTCAGCACACTGGCTCAATATGCAGTGTAGACGACATTCTGTATCGAACCCCGTGTGATGCTGACTCATAGGAGCATGTGTTAAGATCACCAAGAAACAAACAGGGTAATTCCAACAATGGACATTCCCAGGCACTTCCACTTTGCTGGAAAATTTTAAGTCCAAGTGTACATTTTTTAATATACAAGCATTTTAAAGATGTTGATAGTACACTAAAGGATCCCATGGGAAAATAAAAAGGGATGCTCAAACATCCAGAGCAGTTTTGATGTTACAATTATTGGGGGGGAAATCAACCTACAAATGGCTTGTTTATAAATTTGTGATATGAGAAAATATTTAAAAATGAATGGTTCACCCAAAAATGACAGATCTGTCATCACATCCTCACCCTCATGTTGTTCTAAACCTGTATGACATTCTACCATGTTAAAATGAAGACTGAAGCCAACATTCTCCTTTTGTGTTCCACTGAAGAAAGAAGCTGTATTGTATTGAGAAAGGTCAAAATACAGAAACAGAAGGTTACCCTGAATTGACCCCACTTGTTACACATACTAGAGTTGATTCTAGAACACAAGGACAGTTGAATAGGATGTTAATTACGGCAACACATCCTTAAGTGCGCTACTATGACTGGACGTCCTAATACATCCTTCGCTGTTTTGTATCGGTGAGGACACAGTGTGACTTCACTGAGAAGCTCTAATCACTCATGTCCTCTCCCGTCCTAACGTCCACAGGGGACAACATCATCTTTTACGGGAAGTCTGAAGTCATGACTGTCTTCCTCTCAATCTCACATCATGGTTATACAGAGAGTAAAACCCCACACAGGGCGTGATAGCATGTGTGTGAGAGAAAAGATAGAGAAAGAGATACAATCACTGAAAGCCGTCTTCACTAGCACTAGAGGGGGGCTGGTTCAAAGAGCAAAAATCAGATGTAAGGCGTTTAACGAAAATTGCAAACATGTGATCAGAACCAACCCCTCCCTACCCTCAACATCCCCTCCAATACGGATAACCCATTTTAGTATGATCATCCTGAACATTAAAAACATATGGAAAAATCTGATCACAAGCTGATCACACAGACACTATTGGGCATCAGATTATATTTGTCTCTGCATGACATCTGCTGTAAGAGTGAATTAGAATAACATCAGACATCTCTCTTTTGAGGTGTGCACAAATATTATGAAGTTCTCCTACAGTTTGCCTATTTTTTTTAAATATTAAAAAAAAGGTATAAGCAGCTGAAACAGAACGATTTGACTGTAAAGAGTGAATGAGACACTATTATGCAGTGAGAAAGACATGACACATCCCATGTGCTTTTTAATTGCTGCTGTCCCAAACAACTACTCACACTTTACTTGTTACTTAAACTGCATCATTATATTAATGTTAATTTGCATTTATTTTCTCTAATATACTCTTTTGATCAGAATGTGATGCAAATAATATAAGGTTTACCATGCAAATATTTACCCTGAAAAAAAAAATCTAATAAAAAATGCATATAATTTAAGCTATAAACAGTCATATGTAATGCGAAACATGACGAGTTTATTTACATTTGTTTGCCATTGTTCTGCGCGTGATTTGAGCGGTTTATTGTTCTGTTGGTCATTGTTTGATCCATGCATTATGAGAAATGCATAATGTGATTGTGTTCATAAACATTGTTTTCAATTACCTCCGTCTCATTTATACTACAATAAATAAATGCGTGACGATGTAAAGCGTCTTCAAAACACACATACCTCAAAATCAATCTTGAACGGTACTTCTCTGTGGAAAGTTCTTCAGACTGACCTCAGAAGGAGAAACGGCATCAGTTCACTTCCAGATTACCTCTCTTGTTATTAAGGTGTGTCTGCTAAATATTTGTCCCTCTCTCTTTCTCTCTTGGAAACAGTTCAGTTGTAGACAGGACCTTTAGCAATGTAAATTAGTGGGGGGCGGGCGAACAATGTGACCCAACGCCTAGTCATATGCGATGCTCCTCCCATTTGTGCTTTTGATTATTCATGAGCAGGGGAGACCCCGAGAGCTGACTGGGCGTGGGACGGTTTCTGTGGGCGGGACTAAGGGGCTGTTCACACCGAACATGTTACACGATCGTCCGCGCTGTTTTTCGATTGTTTTCCTTTGTAAAAATGCGTTAGACAGACGGTTTTTCTGACACATACGACTAGAATTTTAGCGTCCTTAAGGATACAGCGCACAGAAAGCAAATAGGATTGTACATTACCCTTTTAAATCTGACTGTCCCGGACCGGGAGTATATAACATATTATATACTCAAATAATTCCTGACACAAATAAATATTTTATGGTTTTAAATAAAACACTTAAAAAGAGCAGTCTGCCATGATTTGACTTTATTCACTGGTTTCTGCAAGTGGATTATTTAAAATAATCGGCTTAAGAAGGACAGCTGTCTGGGCCCCAAAAGCCACACTACCCCCGTCATTCGACAAGATACCCCGTTTTTCCACCCCCCCCCATTTTCCCAGAGCAGCTATCAGTAGAGCACCGCCCTCGTTGCCCCCTCGTCGATTAATGTGCTTGTGTAGGACGTGTGTTGTGTAAAACACCGGAATTCCGGTGACTGTGGCTTTCTGACAGTTTAACACAGATGTGTCATACAAGAACTCACGAGAATTTCCTGTGAAGAGATGGCACAGAGATGAAAAGTAAAGAGGGTCATGCAAAAAGCAAAACTACTCTCTCTCTCTCTCTCTCTCTCTCTCTCTCTCTCTCTCTCTCTCTCTCAAACACACAACATTTTTACCATGGTTACAGTTAAAATACTATAGTTATTGTATAGTTTCTTACAAGTAAATCTCATATTAAATAAACAGTAACTAGTAAATATATTTTGTGTTTAAGTAAATATAGCTGAAAAGATTATATATTTTCTACATTGAATGGATTATTTTAAGCATGCAAATTAAAAACTTGAAAATATTAAGTAAATTCTACATTTGCCCTCAATTCAAACATTAAAAAATGTCTAGCTCAGGGGTCAGCGACCTTTTTGACATGGAGTGTCATTTTTTATTTTCCTGGTCAATGGCTGTGCCGATTTCCAGGTTAATTTATATTTTTAATAGACTTAAAAATATTTTTGAACACCACAATGTGGGCTGTCATCTGTGCAGCCTGACTGAAGCGAAGCGTGCACTTCAAAAAATTTACCGAAAGTGAAGCGTTGCCGGCTCGTGATGTGTGAATAGCTTGCACATTCTGCATGAGTCTGTTGGGTATACTGCAGTCTATACACCCATTGAGCTGATGAAAACACGCTGCGTGGTCATAAGGAAGGATTACATCAAGATGTAGTTTGGAATGCAGGTGCAGAATTTATATAAATAAAATAGTCTTCTTTTCTCTCGTTGTAGCTCACGTGCCAATGCTGTCACGCATGCCACAGGTCGCCGACCCCTGTCTAGCTTTTAAATAAACATTATTTATCTTTGTTTGTTATCTTTACAATGTGTCATCATGTATCAATCCTAAAGTTTAAAAAAACATTGTCATATTTTTTTGCTAATTTTAGTACATTTTACAGGTAAATATAATAAGTACATTTTACTTAACTTGTCGAAGATGGTTTTCCCAGCGTGCACCAGGCTTGAAAAATGAATTAGCTTGCATGGTTTCACTGTTTTCAAATATATTTACACCGTTTTTATTGTTGATTTTGTCGTTAGGTTTGGTAACTTCTTGTTTTTGGAAGTCTGAAGTACATTTTCTACACAAAATGACCCATACATGATCAAAAAAAGTATCTGCTGATAGTCACCCTCATCGTGTTTTTTGCACCAAGAGTTGTGGTCTGCATGCACAACTCGGTAATCTTCTTTTTATCACCTTTTCCAATCAAGATGATGTTGTTTTATAGAATAAGCTTGCATTAAGCTTTCCTGTGGAACATTTTTATGAGGAAAGTCCAAAATGTGAAACGTTCTAATAAAATGTTCTTATATCTTTTATTAAGAAGTACTATGTATGTCAGATTTGTAAGTGAAAATTTTTGTATTATGAGAAATGTTTAGTTTATATTAACTCACTTTAATCAATACACTGCTTACCCAATTATTAGGCAAGTGAGTATTCTGATCTCATCATTATTTCCATGCACATTTTTCAACTCCAAACCATATAAACTTGAATGCTTATTGGATTCTATCATTTTCAGGTGATACATATTTGTGTAATGAGGGAGGGTGTGACAAAAGTGACTAACACCTTATATCAAGGTGTGCATAATTATTAGGCAGCTTCATTACCTCTGATTTAACTGACACTGAAAAGTCAAAAATTCTAAAAAATGCCTTTTAGATGGATGCAGCACTCTTGAAATAGCTAAGCTATTGATGCGTGACCACCTGACAATCAAACATTTTGTTACAAATAGTCAACTGGGGAGCAAAAAATGCATGGAGAAGAAAAGGTGCAAATGAACTGCAAAAGACTTGAGAAGAATTAAACGTGAAGCTACCAGGAACCCTTTATCCTCCAGTGCCACCATATTCCAGAACTGCAACCTACCTGGAGTGTCCAGAAGTACAGGGTCTCAAGTGCTCAGAGACATGGCCAAGGTCAAGAAGGCTGAAACATGACCACCACTGAATATATTCACAAGTTGAAGCATCAAGATTGGGCAAAGAAACATCTAAAGACAGATTTTTAAAAGGTTTTATGGACAGATGAAATGAGTGATTCTTGATGGATGGGCCCATGGCTGGATCACCAATGGACACAGGGCACCATTTCAAGTCAGGTGCCAGCAAGGTGGAGGAGGGGTACTGGTATGGGTTGCTATCATTAAGGATGAGTTAGTTGAACCTATTTGAATTGAAGATGGACTGAAACTCAACTCAACTAACCCAAACCTACTGCCTGTTTCTGGAAAGTATACTTTCTTCAAGCAGTGGTACTGGAAGAAGTCCTCAACATTCAAGAAGGCCATGATCTTTATGCAGGACAATGCTCCATCACATGCATCCAAGTACTTCACTGCTTGGCTAGCCAGTAAGGGCCTCAAAGATGCCTAAATTATGACTTGGTCCCCTTCCTCACCTGACTTAAATCCTATTGAGAACATGTGGGCCCTTCTCAAATGTGATATTTACATTAAGGGAAGACAATACACCACTTTGAACAGCATTTGGGAGTCTGTGGTTGCTGCTTCAGCAAAAGTTGAACGTGAACAGGTCAAGAAACTGACAGAATCCATGGATTGAAGGCTCATGGCAGTTATTGAAAAGAAGAGTGGCTATATTAGTCACTGAATAGTTTTGAAAGGCCAGAAATGTTACTTAAATGTCATTTTGTGTTACTTATTTGTTGCGCTTACTCTAAAAATTGAGAATAAACAATTGAGTTGGGAGAATTTCTTTTTAATTTAGTTGCCTAATAATTGTGTACACTAATTGTTGGCTAATAATTGTGCACACTTGTATTTTCCCCTGAGAAGGACAACACTCTCTTTTTCTTTGTTAAAAATTCAGATTTGAGGTTCAATAACATTTTGGATTGACTGAGAGCATTCTGTTTGTTCAACAATAAAATTAATTAATTAATAAAATAAATTGATATAATTTGCCTAATAATTGGGCACACAGTGTAGATTACGTCATGATGTTATGTAGATTTTACTTGATTTTATACCATTTACTTAGAAAAACTGTGTGCAAAAACTTGCTAATCTTACTAATTTGTTTTTCCCAGTATATTTTGGCATAAACATATTTGTAAGGGTTTTGTTAAGTCTCTTATTTCCTACTTTGCTGTAATAGTTTCATGTCTCTCATATCCTATGCCTATTTTTCAATTCAAATAATTTCATGTAAATGTATTTTATTTAGTTGGTTTAAGTAATATGCAGGATAAAGTACAGTCCACTTCACGTCAAGGTCCTGATCACCCTGACTGGGTTTATTTTGAGATAATGACGTACTGACCCTACATTATCCCTTACATATTCATATTTGTGTCATTTAACGAATGGCAGCTCCCTCAGAACCAGTTTGTGGGTGTTACTGGTACATCAGTGTACAGTACTGATGCAATGCATTCTCCATTCATGGATCATGTGTGAAGCAGGACAGAAAAAACCACCAGATAATATGAGTCATGACTGCTCCAGAGGTTATACAGAATGCAATTCCAACTGACTTTCGGAGAACGTATGTGAACAAGAGGTTACGGGAATTTGGGAGTGGTCCCAATGTTTGGATGAGAGAAAAAAAAGCAGGCAATCCCAAGCCATTCTTTCACAATATGTGAGCTCTAAGATGTGAGAGGGACTTGGAGGGAAAACGAAACTCTGCATCTTTTATTAGTATGTGTTCATTCATGCAAGAAATTATCCTATCCATGTAGATTTTTATCCTTAAAATAAGTGGAAGCAGATTTGAATTAGTTTTTTTCAGGAACATTATGCAACTTTTCACTGGCCAGATATCATACGTACTGTAAGGATTGCAGACGAGGAGTGGGGATCTAAACGCAGCTCTTTGAGTAAACAAGTAAACACAGAATGAACCAAAACACTGGGAATAAATAAAACATCCACGATGGGATAACAAAGACGAAAACATAAGAAACAAACCACGGAGGAACACGGAACAAAGAAAACACGGCAGGACAGGTAACGACGCGAACAAGGAACCATAAACATACACGTGAAGTGCAAACATTCAACGACCGACAAGGGAATTTAGGAACAAACAGGGTTTAAATACACAAGGACAACGGTAACAAGGCCAATCAACAAACAGAACTCTGAAACAGGATAACAAGATAATTAACTAAAACCAATGACAAACAAGAACTGAATCAAAGTAATCAAACAATGAACCAATAAAAACCAGATACAAAACATGGAGGGAAAACAGGATGTGACAAGACTAGGAACTGAACAGGAATTTCAAAATAAAAGTACACAAAAGTACACAAAAGAACAAAGGACAACAATGAACATGACAGAATCCCCCATCAAAGGATCGGATTCCAGACGATCCTAAAACAAAAAACAAAAGACTAAAACCCACAAAAACAACATGAGGGCACCAGGGGCAAACAGACAATCCAAGTGGGCACAAGGGGCAGACAGACAGACCAGGGGTGCACAAGGGGCAGGCAGGAAGTCCAGGGGGCACAGAGGGCAAGACAGGAAGGTCACGGAGGCGCAAGGGGCAGACAGGAAGTCCATGGGGATATGTGACGGGGACCGGGTCAGGTGGTCTGGGGGGTGTCCACCGAGTAAGGACAGGTTTAGGAGGCCAGGGAGGTGGCCACAGGGCAAGGACCGGTTTGGGTGGCCTGGGAGTGGCCACTGGGGAAGCTGACAGAGCTGTGTGATGCGGGGCCAAGGAGGACTTCTGAGGCGGAGCACTCGAAGACTTGGGTGACGGCGCCGAAGGAGGCGTAGGCAGGGCCGCAGGAGACCCTGGGGGCGGAGCCGAGGGAGGCTCAGGAGGCGGAGCTGAGGGAGCCACTGGAGGCGGGAAAGGCTCAGGAGGCGGAGTCGGGAAAGGCTCGGGAGGTGGAGCTGAGGGAGACTCAGGAGGCGGAGCTGAGGGAGGCGGAACCATGGGAAACTCTGGAGTCTCTGGGGGCAGAGCCGTAGGAGGCTCTGGAGGCGGAGCCCTGGATGGCTCTGGAGGCAGAGACCTGGAAGGCTCTGGAGGTGGCGCCGTGGGATGCTCTAGAGGCGGAGCCCTAGATGGCTCTGGAGTCTCTGGGGGCAGAGCCGTAGGAGGCTCGGGAGGTGGAGCCCTGGAAGGCTCGAGAGGCGGAGCCCTGGAAGGTCCATGGGGGTACAGGCGTTGGCTCTGGGACGGTCGAGGCCACAGGCGCTGGCTGCTTGGCAGAGGTAGGCAGAAGCTGGAGGGCAGAGGCCTTTCCTTTCCTTTTCTTCTCCTCCTCCTCCTCCTCCTCCTCCTCCTCCTCCTCCTCCTCCCTCCTCCGGGCGGATGAGGCTGGCAACGCTGGCTCGCTGACCGTGGCAGGCGTGGGCTCTGGCTCGTTGACCGTGGCCGGTGTGGGCGCTGGCTCGCTGACCGTGGCAGGCGTGGGCGCTGGCTCGCTGGCCGGAATCAAGAGGGGTGGTTCCTCGGCAGCGAGTTTCTCTACTACGAGACTCACATACTCCCTCCACGTGTGCCTTCCGGGTTCCGGCGCTTCCCTCCATCGGCATGATGGTAACCCGATCCAGTAGATGGATTTCAGGGAAGCGTCGTCGAACCCGGTGTAGATGGCGACAGTGGAGAAGAGGTAGGAGTACTCGCGGATCGACAGATCCGCCTGGGCCAGTTCCGTGAAGCAGGCTGCTAGATCCATTTGTGGTCGGTCGTTCTGTAAGGATTGCAGACGAGGAGTGGGGATCTAAACGCAGCTCTTTATTGAGTAAACAAGTAAACACAGAATGAAACAAAACACTGGGAATAAATAAAACATCCACGATGGGATAACAAAGACGAAAACATAAGAAACAAACCACGGAACAAAGAAAACACGGCAGGACAGGTAACGACGCGAACAAGGAACCATAAACATACACGTGAAGTGCAAACATTCAACGACCGACAAGGGAATGGAGGAACAAACAGGGTTTAAATACACAAGGACAAGGGTAACAAAGCCAATCAACAAACAGAACTCGGAAACAGGATAACAAGATAATTAACTAAAACCAATGACAAACAAGAACTGAATCAAAGTAATCAAACAATGAACCAATAAAAACCAGATACAAAACATGGAGGGAAAACAGGATGTGACAAGACTAGGAACTGAACAGGAATTTCAAAATAAAAGTACACAAAAGAACAAAGGACAACAATGAACATGATACATACGTATTAACATAAGATCATATTTCTGTTGTATTCTCTTGCTTATTGCGTGAGTAAACACACACACTCACTCGTGCGTCTCTTCCACAAGCCTCACCTTTATTGAACACCACCCAGCGCCCACTCCTGGGCAGACCACAGTACTCCGGGCCTAAACCATGTAACCCATTATTATGTAGTTCCACTACATAGATTATCCTACATCTCCCCTTTTAACAGAAGCAACAACAAAAACAATAACATATTTTCTTTACTAGACATTGCTTAAAGAACAACTCAACACTGAGCAATAACCAATACCTGTTGTTGTTATGAAAAACACATTACCAACAGACACACATGTATATATATATATTTTTTTTAACATTATTAGCAACATTTCCCCTCTTCACCTTTTCTGTTCTTTTTTTCACAACCAGGGAGGCTGGGGGGGTAACTGCTACAACAAAGTGACTAAAAATCCAGTCTTTTAGGTTTTACGACTGGCCTCCCAGATCTGGTTCTGGTTACTGCTCCCGTTGGACTGACAGAATATGTTTGGGGTGTCAGAGCATTTTGTGTCTCTGTACTGTTCTCAGACAACTGGGAACCAGCATGGGTGTAACAATCACCATCGTGTACATCCATAGGAAAGAGGAAATGCCGGTTCCTACGAACAGTTCCATGAGGCACATTCACCTGGTAAGAACGGGGTGTTGGATGTTTCTTTACCACAGTGTCAGTCACCTTTTGATCTGTGACCCACACCTGATCGCCAGGTGAGAGCTTGTTCAGGTCATGCACCCTATGCCGTTTGTTGAAATATCTCATATCTGCACTTCGTTTCTCTCTCTCTCGAACACTTATGGCAGTGCCATCAGGTAACAAGGGGTCCAATAGTCTTGGGAGGGTTGGCACCATAGTACGAAGGCGGCGTCCCATGAGCAACTGGGCTGGGCTGTACCCGTTTTGCAGTGGAGTCGACCTATATGACAGTAAGGCAAGATAAGGATCTTGCTCTTTTTTGAGAAGGTTTTTTACTGTCTGTACAGCCCGCTCGGCTTCTCCGTTGCTGCGTGGATGCTTTGGGCTACTGGTGACATGTCTGAATCCATAAGCACCTGCAAAATGTGAGAAAGTGCTGGACGAGAACTGTGGCCCATTATCACTCACTAATATCTCTGGGATGCCGTGCCGTGCAAAGATAGACTTTAGGTGTGTAGTAATATCTCCAGAGCTGGTGAGTGAAAGATTTGCCACCTCAACATACCGTGAATAATAATCCACAACTAAAAGATAGGTTTTCCCTTTCAGGACAAACAGATCTGTTCCTAGCTTTTGCCAGGGCCTCTCAGGAAGATCCGATGGGATCAACGGTTCAGTGTGATTAGTGCGCTCTTTAATGCAAATATGGCATTTCAGAACCAGCTCGTTCAACTGCTGGCTAAGTCCCGGCCACCACACACTTTGCCGTGCACGTGCTCTGCATTTAACTACTCCTTGATGGCCTTCGTGCAGCCTGTCAAGGACATCATTTCGCAAAGCCGAGGGAATGACGAGCCTTGTACCTTTCAGAAGGAGGCCATTGTGGACAGATAGGTAAGCTCGCTCAGACCAGTAGAGCTTCTCGGTCCCTGTACAACAACCTGACTCAGGCCATCCGTCCTTGCACATTTTCATGACATTTGAGCAAACACTATCCGACTTGAGGCGCTCTCTCAGGTTGTCCAGGTAAGATTGACTTGCTGGGAGATGCTCCACAATGCTGTCGACGTAAATGTTAGTGCTTTCCATGAAATCCACATCCATGTTTTCTCTATGAGCAGGTAGCGGAGCACGTGACAGAGTGTCAGCAGTCCATAAGCTCTTTCCAGGAACATGAGAAATCTTGTATGAATAGCGCATCAGTCGCATACGGAACCGCTGGATGCGGGGAGGTAGGGCATCCAAATCCTGGCCACCAAGGAGACTCAACAGTGGTTTGTGATCGGTTTCCATCTCAAATTGTTGTCCGATCAAAAAGTCACGAAATCTCTCACATGCCCAGGTCAGCCCAAGGGCCTCCTTTTCAACTTGTGCATATCTTTGCTCAATAGGAGTAAGAGACCGTGATGCGTAGGCCACAGGTCTCCAATCAACACCCTCTTTTTGCAGCAGGACTGCTCCCAAGCCATACGATGATGCGTCTGCAGATACTTTGAGTTGCTTGTTTGCATCGTACAGGGCCAGCACTGGAGCAGAAGACAAGTCTCCTTTCAAGTTCTTAAAAGCTTTGACTTGCTCTTCCCCCCAGAACCAACAATTTTTCTTGGACAGGAGATCTCTGAGGGGTTTATCTTTTTCTGCCAGATGAGGAATGAATTTCCCCAGCTGGTTGACCATACCAAGAATACTCCTTAGCTCACTGACATTTGTTGGCTCTGGCATCTCCTGGACTGCTGCGGTCTTGGCTGGGTCTGGTTGCACTCCTCTGTCTGAGATAATGTGGCCGAGAAACTTGACTACATGCTGCGACAAGGCACATTTGTCTAAGTTAAGGGTAACGCCAGCATGTTCCATCTTTTGGAGCACTGCGTGAAGGCGTACATCATGCTCCTCTTGAGAATGCCCCCACACCAGCACGTCGTCCATGTGACAGACCACACCGTCCAGGCCCTCCGTGACTTCAGTTACCATACGATTTTGGAAGTGCTCAGATGCCGATGCGATACCGAAGGGCAAACGATTGAATAAATATTGCCCAAATGGTGTGATAAAAGTCGTCAGCTTGGCGGACTGTTCAGCAAGAGGTATTTGCCAAAATCCCATGTTTGCATCTAGCTTGCTAAAAACACAAGCTCCCGCTAACAACCCAAGAGTCTGATCTACTGAAGGAAGTATAAATTTCTCCCTTCGCACTGATTCGTTGAGCTTTGTTAAGTCAACACAAATGCGTGGATCACCCGACTTTTTGGGCACCACGACAATGCCTGCACACCACTCTGTGGGTTCTTCCACCATGCTTATGACCCCCATCCGCTGCATGCGTTGTAGTTCATTTTTTACTTTTGGCATGAGTGGAAGAGCGATGCGTCATGGAGTTTTGATGGAAAATGGAACCGCTCAGTTCAATGGTGTAAGGCCTCTGTAACAGTCCTAGCCCACTGCACAGCTTTGGATAGCGTTCCTGTAATGTGTTAATGCTTACACCATCAACACGTGTGACAAGACCCAATTTGGTGATGGCGGGTCTACCTAGCAGTGGCGAATGAAGACTCTTGACAACATACACGTCCTCAATATGTGCTTGTCTCCTTTCAGAAGCAGCATGTTTGAAACTCCAATCACGCTAAGTGGTGAGCATCCAGGTCCAAGTAAAGGCTTGGTCACTCTCTGGAGTGCTGGTTTGTTGCCCTCTTTAAATATCTTATGGAAGACATGGTCTGGCATAACAGTGACATCAGAGCCTGTGTCGATTTTGAACTGTACTTCACAGTCCTTTATTTTAATATCTATCAGCCAGGGGTCACCCCCGGCAACCACAGTGCCTAAAAATATGCCAGGGTCCTGTTCTTGAATCTCATTCACCTTTCTGGATGAAGCACACACCTTTTGGTAATGTCCCCTCTTCCCACAGGCATGACAGAGTACAGTATTTGCAGGGCATTGTGCTTTTGGATGAGATGGGCTTTTTCCACACTTGTGGCATCTTGATTGTGACTGTTTAAATTTGTCTTTTGCTCCATGAGCACTTTTGACTCTCTGCCTGCTTTGAAATGACTTGCTTTTACTTATGACTCTATCTACAGAGTCAGACGTTTTGGCATTAATGCATTCACCACGCAAGTTACTCTGCTGCTGCTTCACTGCCTCAGTCTGTCTCGCCATATCAATGGCCTTTTCCAGCGTTAGATCTTTATCTAACTGCATTCGCTCTGACAGACATAAATCATTTAAACCAACGACTAACCTGTCTCTGATTAATTCGTCGTGTAGTGGCCCATACTTGCAGTGCTCGGCCAAGGAGTACAGTGCAGTCACAAAGCAGTCGATTGGTTCGTTTTCTCCTTGTTTTCTCATGCTGAAACGTGCTCTTTCATATATTACGTTTTTCTTCACAACAAAGAATGTGTGAAAACCCTCCTTCACTGCGTCATATTGCTCACTGTTTTCGTTCGTCAGATTCAGCCCCTTTAAAATGTCATCCGCTTCATCGCCCATGCAGTACATGAGTGTATTTATTTGATTGGCTTGCGTGGAAGTATGGAGATTACTGGCCTGACGGAAACGTTCGAACCGTCGGATCTATCTTTCCCATTCGGTAGGTTTGGAGAAGTTAAATGGCTCAGGTGGCTGGATGCTGAACGTAGCACACGGGCTCGCTGCGGGCGGCTCTCTCCCCCGGGCTGCTGCATCACCTAGAGCGCGTTGTTCTCCTGCCGCTTGTTCCATGATTTTGCGACTTCAAACTAATAAAACTTTACTTGCCTCCCGAAACAAAACGTCTTCCGCAAGCTTATTAGAGTATCCTACTCTGATACCATGTTGTATTCTCTTGCCTATTGCGTGAGTAAACACACACACTCACTCGTGCGTCTCTTCCACAAGCCTCACCTTTATTGAGTGGGCGCTACCCAGCGCCCACTCCTGGGCAGACCACAGTACTCCGGGCCTAAACCATGTAACCCATTATTATGTAGTTCCACTACATAGATTATCCTACAATTTCCATGTAAGGTCTCATTGTAAACAAACCTATGTGAGTATAAATAGGTCTCATTTAGTGACAAAACAGGAAATTACAGTTTGAAATGACTGAAACTAGCAATGATTCTGACTTCCTCTATTGCAGTGGCCTCAAGCAATTACTTTGAAGACCAATGTGTGCATGGCCTGTTTACTGAAAATATCTGTTAGAGAGAGTAACAATAATTTTGTTTCTTTTGTGGGGGAGTTAAATTACTCTCGTATTAATTATGATGTATACGATGATTTGTGTAATTGAAAATCTCTTAAATTTACATTGACAAATTATATTTGAATTTGAAATATGTAATTGCCACTTGGGTCACTAAATGGTATTCCATTCCATAACAGGTTTCCTAAACTACAAATGGCTTACTTATTTAATTAGCTGCATATCACTGAATACAGTACTAAGCAGGAATAGGGTAAAGCATTTTAATATCCAAAAAATGACACTTCCACGTTAAAGGATTTTTCTTCAGTTAGACAGAACCCACCCTAAAGTCATTTACTTTCATGTATTTGTACATGTGCAATAGCCAGAGTTTAAACTTTAACTATTGCCCCTTTGATCATGCTATCTTATTGCCAAAAGAGCAGAATGCTGTTAATAAATAGTTGTGACTATAGTGTATGTCTGTGACCTACTTTAAATGGGCTGGGGATTCGTTTAACCAATGAGATTGCATCTTACAGGAAAATACACCCAGAGTTTTGTCACACTGGAAGTTAATGTTTACACATTTTTCACTGATTCAAATTACTTTTTATTTAATCTCCATAACATTGTCCTTATGACAACCATTATATTGTGTCTCTCAGATGTCATATTGTAAAATCATCTCAATTTTATCTCCATTGGCCTGTATGGTCCTTTGATAAGAGGTTCGGTGAATCAGGTTATTCCTTCCCAGTAGAGGTAGTCCAAAATATCGGTTTTACCAATTAACCGTTGCGATAGTTACTTTTTGGAATTATCGGTTATCTGCAAAAATCTATGCTGATAGTTGCAGATAGTTTTTTTATTCTATTGATCCGTGTTCCTCAATCTTTCATCATTGAAAATATTCATCCATATTTTTATCATCACTTCAATGCATATTTTGTCGAGGACTTGCAACAAAAAATGCTACCATATGGAAGCATTTCTTGTAAATAAAAACCAACTTTATTCTTCATTTAACCTCATCTGGTAAATTTATACATATATGCATAAAACTCTTCATCTGTTGAATAAATAGGCTATAAAAAGCTTAATTTGGTAAATATAGAGCATTTTAACAGAGTCTGTTATTTCAAAATATTCAAAAATCCAAGCGAGTGTAAGAGTTACCGTCCAATTTCCCTGATCCAGCTAGACGTAAAAATATTGTAAAACATTTTGGCTAACCGATTATGTTATGACATCTCTTATAAATATAGATCAGGTGGGTTTATTCGGGGCCGCAGCTCTTCTGATAACATTAGTTGTTTCATCAATATCATGTGGTCAGGGGCGAATGATTAGACTTGACGCCGAAAATTAATTTTATATGGTAGAATGGGATTATCTTTTTAAGATTTTGGAAATATATGGGTTCGGGAATACTTTTATTGGATGGATTAAGTTACTTTATTGACACCCGGTTGTGGTGGTACAAACAAATGGATTAATTTCAGATTATTTTACTCTGGATAGGGTCACCTGGCAGGGTTGCCCTCTTTCTCCATTATTGTTCTGTTTTGCCCTGGAACAATTAGCAGCCTTGATAAGAAAGGAGGATGATTTTCCAGGGGTGGTGGCAGGAGGTATGGCGCAAAAGCTTTTGCTTTACACAGATTATATTTTATTATTCGTCTCTGACCCCACTAGATCTATGCCTTGCCTCCACAAAATTATCAATTCCCTTTCAAAGTTCTCAGGATACAGAGTCAATTGGTCTAAATCCAAAGCTTTGGCTCGGACAGCGTACTGCTCAGTAACGGCTTTTCAGATGCGTGCCTTCCGGTGGCCTAAACAGGGCATTAAGTATTTGGGCATTTTATTCCCAGCAAATTTATGTGATATAGATTAGAAAAAGATTTTATTTCTATATCCATTTTACATTTATCTATGATGGAGAAGGTTAATATTATTATAATTAATTGTATTCCAAAATTCAACTACTTGCTGCAGTCTCTCCCTTTATATGTCCCCCTCTCTTATTTCAAGCAATTTGATAGCATAGCGAAG